>NW_015505755.1:660719-713771 GCF_001515645.1 Sinocyclocheilus grahami
TTTATATACTCATGTTCCCAACATTTTTGTAAAACATCTTTGACTGGATGGGTTTCTACATGCCCCCTTACAGAACACCAGTATGCCATCTTTTACTTAAGTCTCCGGAGGTCTGAAGGCAACTCCGCCATTTCCACCTGCATCGCTGAGACTGGCGATGTTCTAAATGCCTCACTTCCTATTCTTAGTGCTTGAGATTGAATACCACTTATTTTCTTCAACATAGATACTGATGCCGAACTATATACTATGCTTCCATAATCAATCATAGGTCTAATCATTGCACAATATACTCTTTTCAATGTCTGTCGGGTTGCACCCCAATCTACCCCTGCCAAACATTTTAAGATATTTGTTCCCTTTTTACATTTATCTATTACTTTATTCATATGTGATGCAAAAGTTAGTTTTGAGTCCATCCATAATCCAAGGAACCTAATTTCTGTTACCTGCTCTAACATTTTTTCATAAATCTTTAGTTTAATATTTGGTGATTTCTTCTTTTTTTTAGAAACATATCACTTTAAGTTTTTTCAACTGACAGTATAAAACTCAAATACTACATTTCTTCCGCTTTTCCACAAGGCACCATCATCAGCATATAAAGATTTACCAAATCCTTGTCCAATCATTGAAAATATGTAATTTATCATTATGTTAAATAAAACTGGGCTACACACACTTCCTTGTAGGGTCCCATTATCTGTTGAGTAAGTCCTAGAATAACTTGTTCCGACCCTTACTTTTATGGTCCTATTAATCAAAAAATCCATAATCCAATTGTACATTTTTCCTTTTATTCCCATCTTGTCTAATTTAACTAAAAGTCCCTCTTTCCACAGCATATCATAGGCTTTTTCCACATCAAAAAACACACCAAACCTCCTCTCCTTATATTGCCTTTCTAATGTCATATTCTATTCTAGACATATTATTGAATGTATTACGCCCTTTTCTAAAGCCACACTGATATGAACATATTAGATTTTTCTTTTCTATTACATAATTTAATCGGCTAATTATCATTCTCTCCATCACTTTGCATAAATTAGATGTACTGATATGAACATATTAGATTTTTCTTTTCTATTACATAATCTAATCGGCTAATTATCATTCTCTCCATCACTTTGCATAAATTAGATGTTAAAGAAATTGGCCTATAATTTGATGCTTTTGAGTGATCCTTTCCAGGCTTTCCAGTTGGAATGAGCACTTCGTGTTTCCAAGAGGTAGGGAGTTTTCCTAACTCCCATATCTTATTAAAAAACTCTAAAATAATGTTCAGAGACACATCTGAAAGATGTTTTATCATTTCATGACATATTTCGTCTTTTCCTGGCGATGTATGTTTCCGTGTAATACCTGCTTCAGTTCATACATTGTAAAATCTGTATCCAATGTGCATCCAGATGGCACTTTCCGAACCAACACATTAGGATCCTCTTTCAAAATGTATTCCCTCTGTACTTTCATACTTTCCGATATATTATTATTACTATGAACCTTAACCAATGCTTCTACTAACTCCTCTGCCTTTTCTTCATTAGTCATTATATATCTACCCTCTTTTATTAAAACTGGAATACTTTTATACATCTGTTTCCCACCCATCTTCCTAACCATAACTCCGTGAACTCGTGAAGGCACGCGCGCATCATTCAAACATCTGCCTACGATTATTGGATTTGGGTCTGTTCCTCGCAGTCTTATGGATTCGGAAGATTTGGATTACAGCGCACTAATAAAATTGTGTTGCGTTTTTGGTGTATTTTATAGTTCTATTGTTAGTCACAGCATGTCGGAGAAACGCCTTTTGTGCGTTTGTGCTCAATCAAAGTAAACATTATATGACAAGTAAAGGTTAAACGATTACAGAAATTTGATTTATTTTAAGGTTTAAATTTAAAGTGAAGTCGTGTTTAACATTATGCAGGCATGTTCTTGGAAACGAGCTGGCAGCAGAAATCACAGAACAAAACGAAATGTTATCATTTCATAAGCAATTTAATAATGCAATTGAAAACACGCTAATTCATATGACAACTAAAAACTAATCAAATTAATGCCGCGATTTCAATATTCATAAGGATTCATTTTTAGGTGTCGTCAATACGTCAATTTTGTACGTTTAGATGCTGAAAATACGTCAGTATTGTACGTTTTAGTGCCTGTAAAAACGTAAGTAAATGTACGTTTTATAGAACCACATGTTACGTAAAATACATACGAATTATCATGAGATCACGTTGGTGTAGGACAATAGAATATAGGGTCTGTTCAGTAGAAAAACCATTACGCCTATGGAGAGTCCCCACAAGGATAGCTGACCAGACTGTGTGTGTGTGTGCTGTGTGGAGGAGGGTGCTTTCAACCTAGATATAGTTATTGCTGCAGGCTTTGGTAGCTATATATTGAAACGCACCCCCCTAGTTCACGTGCCAGACTCAAAGAGCATCCAAGGGGGAAATCTTCAATCAGACACAACATCTAAATCACAAATCCTGGTCTAATTTTAATCTCAGTTTCTGTGCTTTCATCTTCTACACATCAGAGGGCAAGTTTATCTCATGATTTATTGTCACCATGAACCCTGAGGCTGAGCTCTACACATCTAGACTGCCTTTGTATGACGTTTTTAATGCCTGAAATCATTGTTCTAGTTCATTTCACAGCATAGTGCATGGCATGCAAAAGAATGATTAAGCTTTGTTGTTGCTTCATCACATATGTCATTCTGAATGACTTTCAGAAGCAGTGTCCTTGCCGGGATGCAGAAGCATCAGCTGCATGAGGATGAGGTACAGCTGAAAACTGTAGGAGACAATTTCAGTGATTACTCTTTCATAGCTCATGAAACTTTGATTTTGCTCAGTTAAAAATGTCTTCACAATTAAAAATGTAATAAAACATGATTTTGCATACCTCAAAAGTAGCTAAACGCATAAACCCCCAAAACATGTATGTATCACATTGTGATATGCTATAGTCATAAGTGATTAATAATATTCCCAGACCATATACAATAATAAACAATGATACGCACACACAAGAATCATATTCAAGTCAAAATATGTAAGTAGATACAAAAGAAATGCATGCACAGTCCAGAAAAGAAAATCGTCTGGGAAAAGAATTCTATCTAAATATGTTACATTGCTAAGAATATTATTGTAATCCTTCATCATGAATTGGTTCATTTATACCAAACACTGATATTTGTATTTATGTGGTGTGTTTTTTTTCCTTTTTGTCTAATAAACCTGGCACAATGTATTATGACTATTGTTGGGTCTTTGGTAAATTTCTGTGTTCCTCTTAGTTGCTTTAGATAAAAGCGTCTGCTAAATGCATAAATGTAAATGTGTCTTACTTGAGAGTATCTGAGATAGCCTGCAATTCTGTACTTGAAAGTATAGTGTTTGTGGAAAAAAAAACTAGAATGCCACTAGACTATGCATGCCTCTATTCTGTCACACCGTATCACTTTTCTTAAGTCAGCATCATGCCACAACACCACACAGCAGGTCTTTTCCGTCAGAGAAAGAGAGAGCAAGAAGAGGTTTATGACAGGATGTATTTAGTTTCATATGTGCGCAGATTGTCTCTGGCAGAAGCATATGCAGCAGTGCTGAGCAGAGATGGCACGCTGCCCTTCTCTCTACCTCAACACAGAAGAGCAACCAAAGCTGCAACACACCCACTCTTGCAAGATAGGTCCTCAGCTAAGAGCTGCATTGAGACCTTGACTTAATACACTCTTAAAAATAAAGGTGCTTCAAAAGGTTCTTCAAGCGATGCCATAGAAGAACCATTTTTAGTTCCACAAAGAAGCATTCAGTCAAAGGTTCTTTAAAGAACCATCTCTTTATTACCTTTTTATAATATCAAGAACCTTTTTCACCACAAAGAACCTTTTGTGAAACAGAAAGGTTCTTCAGATGTTAAAGGTTCTTTATGGAACCATTTAGACAAAAAAGGTTCTTCTATGGCATCGTGAAGCACCTTCATTTTTAAGAGTGTAGTGTCAACAAACTGGTGAAACATAGTCTGCCTAATCTATTTTGTATTGACATCCATAAAGTATTTAAAGTGTAAATGCAGTTGATGAATAGGAAAAATGACAAACGCTTTCCTGACAGAAGATGGTTCACTGTGAAACAGAAACTGAATTTACTCTCAGAGGGGCTCACCAAACTTAAAAGAGTAAATAGTTCAGCCAAAAATGTCATCATTTACTCACCCTTATGTCGCTCCAAACATCAAAGTGTTTCTTTCTTCCATGGAACCCAAAAATTATAGCTCAAAGGAGATATTTTTGAATAACTTGGCAACCAGGATGTCGGAAAAAAACGTTGGAAAAACATTTCTGTTAAATGATTTTGCTGCTTGCATATTTCGTGTCACTTCCAACGTGAAATGTCCAGTAAGTGATGCTAAAAGCATGTCCTTTTATTTGAAACAGATTAACATGATTCTGTCAATGTTTTATTACATTGGTTGTTGTTTGTATCGCTGCAGTTCTGAAATGACATATCCGTTGAGTGTAGACTAAAGTTAATGCTCAATCGTGTTTGAAAACAAAGTATCACACACACTAAACCCGACCATAAACTCGTAGTGTAAACAAAAGCAAATGTGAGATAAAAATGCATTTGCTATAGCAACCATGCTATTTTAGTTGGCTTCTACAAGTCTTTGAGTTCTTTTATTGTAACTCGTGTTACACAGGACTCGTACCCAAGTGCTTCATATCACAAGTGCAATACAATACCAGGTGTGTATCAAATACGTTTACTACATCAGAAAAGCCACATATGGAGCTGGTTATGTAATGCAAATGTTACAATAAATTTGTTTACAAATCAAGCACTGTGGTCTGTGTGTCTGCCCTATCATCTTAATATGTGTGATAATGAATAAAAGTTGTGAATAGAAAGGGAATAGTATAGGCATGTTTTGCAAAAAAGTAGGTATGTTTGTATTACACAGAATTCATTTATGGGTGATTTATCCATCTAATCCCAGGTTATTCTAAACCCTGGGTTATTTCATGTTTCAGGCTTTAGTCTGGATTAGGAATAAATTCTGGGTATTCTGGTTTCAAGATTTCACACTGCATATTTGTAAACCATGGGTTTATTTCTGGTGGCAATTATTGGAGGAACACAACACACAACCTCTTGAAATAACAACCTGAATTTTCAGATCATAAATGTAAGAATAAAACAGTCTATTTTTAAGACCAGTTGACAGTTTTCATTTGACATACCCTCAAAAGCTGAAACATGTGAAAGTCTCTGTGACTGTACAAAACATATGAATATTTAATTAGGCAAGCTGTTCAGTTTATGATTGGTTGTTGCTAAACAACTGCTTCCCACTGCATCTTCAGCACCACAGTGCTGGTCCCACAAAAGGTTAAAAGCAGTGGTAAAATTATAAGTGTAAAAAGTTGCTTTAGCAGGGTTTAAAAGGATCCTAACCCAGGGTTAAGCGCAGTGTGAAAAGCTCAAAAGATTCTATGTCCAATTTTATTTAGATCTCAGATATCTTACTCTGCATAAACTCCAGAGGGTGCAGTATCATGAGGAACTTTTTCTGTAAGGAAATGAATTAAGGAAAGTATCCCATCTCTCTGCCTCTAGCGGAATCTCTCTTTGACAAAGAACACCAAAGCAATAACACAGAGAATAACTGTGGCCTGGGGCTTATTCAGAAATGGGGAGATTGAGTGATGGAAAAGTGATTGTCCTTTGGGCAAATGTTTGAGGGACTTTCTGGCTAAACCTATATCTGTGAGGATGACAGATTGTGCTAACAGTATTTTCTCTAAACATACATATCACAGTGCAGGGAGAGACTCTATGTCTATTTTCAAGTACAGTCACAGTTTCAAGGGCAGTAGACTGTGTGCGAATGGGCAGAAGTGTATAATCATACTTTAGAGTCCTGTGTTAAATAAAGCCTACATTCTACAGAAGCCTACAGAAAGAGACAAGTTCCCAGGTTTCTCTCCAAAAAAAAAACCCAATAGAATACTGAGGCATTTATAATATCTGTTTTGCTTTACAGTTTTCACACACAAACATTGTGGGTGGCCACTTATCCCAAAATAATCCCACCCCATGACCAACAGACTCTCTACACTCCCAGAGAGAAAGTATGAACACCCTGCACCCCGACTGCTAACTACAAGTCCCATCTTTGGAGAAAGTCTAATAAATCCTTTCCTCAGGATCAGCAGACAGTGGCTTCATTGATTGGATAGTTATTGTGACACATGTGGTGGCAGCAGCCGTTTGGCTTCATGACTCCACGCTCCAGTGAAACATGGCTCGTTTATGAGCCTACCATTATGCGTGGCCTGCCTGCAGCCTCTGACAAAGTGGTTATGGATGTTGCCAATTTAATGGAAGCTTGTGTGTGTATAAGTGTCTGTGTGCATGTGTGTTTCTCTTTTTATTCTAGAGAGAGTCAGAGACCGCAATATGGGTCTGGAGAGGCAATGAAATTTAAACAAGGTTGTAGTCATGTGACATTAACAATCTTTACTAACATTGTGGAGGTTTTGCTCGCCGACAAGACAATAAAAACAAATAAATACTGTTAACACCAGTGAAACCTTTGAATGATGAATAACTTCCTTGTTGCCCTGGAGACAGTGCATATTGACATTTCAGTTGAAGGTGAAAAAGAATGAAATGTAATTAAAGTGAAAGAGGTCAAGAGAAAGGTCGTAAACAATGCATATGAACAAGTGTAAAGCTGTGCAATTATTCTGCTCCTCCAGGATAAGCACATGTAAAGCAATTATTCTTATTGACAGATACATTTATCCTGCCATTTTCTTGCAGTATTTCGCTATACGTTGCGCAATCCTCGCTCCCTTTCATTTTGATAAGATACCAAGCTTCTCTTGTACACACAGCATTTTGAATTTCAGCAAAAATACTTTGTCACAGTTAAACACATTTTTTTTTTCTGCGGCAGAATCGCCCATATGGAAATGAAATATATTACATATATTGCCCTATATCAAGAGTGATATTGCCATTTATGTTACCTCTGAGGCAATATATATATATTTTATGTGTACACACTGTCACGGGTTCAGTTTCCTGTGTTCCTTTTTTTTAATTTTCCTCTTCTCTTTTGTTGTCATAGTTACTGATATGATTAGTTCCTTGGTTTAAGTTGTGTATCGTTAATTAACATAGTTTGTGTCAGTACTTTAGTTCCTCCTTTGCCTGTGTTTGTGGTCTGGTCTCGTTTGTGTTAGAGTGTATGCAACAACCTTCTGTCCTGTTACCCTGTGCTTTATGATTAAAGACTTTGTGTTTTATACTCGATCGTGATCTTTGTCTTTTCGTCTGCAATACATGCTGACATTCACTGGGTAGATGAAGATATAAGTTTGTAATGTATATACACATCCCCATAATAAAATTCATATATGAACGTGTCGATGATTTTTAAAAATAGTTACCAACCATATATGTCAACAATATATATTTTATTTATATGTGCAACTTAATTAAAACATGTATGTATGCTTATACATGTTTTTGTAATAAACTTTTTAAATACATATCTATCTTTTATATTTACATAATATCAACATGCATTGAGAGGTTTTAGGTTGGATATACATGTACATGACATACAGTGGGTACGGAAAGTATTCAGACCCCTTTACATTTTTCACTCTTTGTTCTATTGCAGCCATTTGCTAAAATCATTTAAGTTCATTTTTTTTCCTCATTAATGTACACACAGCACCCTATATTGACAGAAAAACACAGAATTGTTGACATTTTTGCAGATTTATTAAAAAAGAAAAACTGAAATATCACATGGTCCTAAGTATTCAGACCCTTTGCTCAGTATTTAGTAGAAGCACTATTACACATACATAAACATACATATTTGTATGGGATGGATATATATGCTAATATATGAAATCATTCCAATTTTTAATAGGTTTCATATATATTTGTCTTCATGTGGCATATGTGGTAATGTAATATATGTCATACAGTATATTTGTAACAGATCGGCCAGGCTCCACCACCACCCAATCACAACGATCCCTCTCACCTGAGTTCTGAGCACCTGCACCTGTCACCAATCAAGCACCTCATTACCAGTCTGCATAAAAGCACACACCTCAGACACCCTCACTGTCCGGTCTTGTATACATATAGAGGACTCAATGACTTTGATACTACTGCCATTTGAAGACTTCCTGCATTACTTGCCTCCTATGGTCCTCCAAGTGTCTCCTGCTCCTCCTAGTTCCCGAATTGCTGAGGTGTGTGCTCCTCCTGCCTGCATTCCAGCTCCTGTACAGCCAAAGACCCGGATTACCCCGCTCATCATATCCTTCGAACTATTCCCTCACCATCACATCCTCTGAGCCCTACCCCAGTACTCTCTGTGACCAAATAAACCTATTTGATTTATACTAACCTGTTGCGTCAGACCTCTTCCGTTACAATATTATGTTTATGGCTTCCATAAACATTTTATTTATTTATTTTTTCTAATAGCTGTTTTTCAGGTCAGTTGGATCCAGTTTACACTCCATGTGTGCATGAACAAAAAGATACTTCTAATTTGTTATTTTCAGGACATGACTGATATGAACTACGAAAATACATTTGACAATTTAGGTACTGGATATTTCTAAATATTAGCTCAGACACAGTTAAATGTCAGCTAAAACTCCTGTGCTAAAGGCATTGGCTTTTATTTATTTATTTATTTTAAAGCTGTGAAATTTCTCTTTTGTTTATTATATATGGTTTGTCCTGTTCATGCCATGAACAAAATTTCTTCATTCATACCAATTTTTTCTTTCATCTTTTTATAAAAGATCACCTGCAAGTTGAGTGCAGTACTATCAATGCTATAATGTGGCCTTGACTGTTCTGTTCAAACACCAACTAATCCACTGAGAGACTTAAAAAGACAGTCAATCACTCTGCTGTCAACAGTGGCTTTGAAGGAGGAAAATGTTGGGTGAGCCGTTCCTGAAAACTGCTGACAATAACGTAGCTTTGAAAATGGAACACTTTGAGGATAGATGCCCTCTATGACTGTTCTTATAACTTTGAAAGCTGAAACATTTTCATCTCCACAGCCAATGTCTAAAACCATTCTGCAATTCTCCCTATAGATTCTACAACACACAGATGACGTATTGCATGATACTTCACCATACTAGAACATACTTCATTGATCTCAGAGATAGGCAGTATTTTAATTAAATGTATTTAACTTGAGTATTTTGTCATTTGTATTTTGCCAGACAAAAAAATATTTAATTTGTAATTAAATACTTAGAGAGACAGTATTTTGTATTTGAAATACTTAATGAAGTACACTCTTAAAAATAAAGGTGCTTCAAACGGTTCTTCAAGCGATGCCATAGAAGAACCATTTTTGGTTCCACAAAGAAGCATTCAGTGAAAGGTTCTTTAAAGAACCATCTCTTTCTTATCTTTTTATAATCTGAAGAACCGTCTTTCGCCACAAAGAACCTTTTGTGAAACAGAAAGGTTCTTCAGATGTTAAAGGTTCTTTATGGAACCATTTAGACAAAAAGGTTCTTCTATTGCATCATGAAGCACCTTTATTTTTAAGAGTGTAGGTTATTTTATTAGCTAATAACAAGGGTTAGCTATTAGCTAAGGGTTATTCTATAGAGCCCTTTAACAGCTTAATATCAGCATTTTTTTGGAGTTAATCTTTACTGTTGACAGTGAAATAGCTTGAGGCATTGTGTCTGTAAATGTGCTTGAGTAGGACTGGGCAGTATGACAATAAAGTTTAGCAGGACTCCTTAATTTTTGACACGCTGATAAAGAAATGATAAAGGAGTGATAAAGAAACATGAAAAAAAAATGAAGTGTAGACAAACTTGATCCCTGATAGCACACTAACATCAAGGAGATGTCTATTTGATGTCTGCATTTACATCTGCAAGACATATTTGTTTTTGCTGTGTTTGCTCATCTGCAATACGTCTGACGTTTCCTATCAGATGTCAAAGATGTTTAGAAGATGTCTTTAAGATAGTTATGATTTAGAATGTATGTAAAACTGACGTCGTTTGTGTTTTAAGAGAACATAAGAAATTAGAAGAAATATGGATCAATATATTAATTTGATATATTGTCTAGTGTTAGGGTTAAAGAATATGTTGTTTATAAGTTGTTCAAGTAGGGGAAAGCACTTCTCTTTCTCTTATGTGTGTATCTAATGCCAGTATTACTAAATGTTATGGCAGCATCTCTTGCACTTCAAATGAGTGCTTGTTTGTATTTTCAAATGACAAATTACTTGCATTTTAATTAAATATATGTCTCACACCAGTATTTTGTATTTTAAATTAAATACATTTGATGAGCAAGTATTTGTAATTTGTAACAAAAAATGTTTTATGTATTTGTGCCCATCTCTGATTAATCTTCAAAAACCCTTTTCATTGTGCCTCAGATATCAAATTGTGTTACTTTAAAGGAGACATATTATGCCCCTTTTTACAATATGTAATATAAGTCTCTGGTGTCCCCAGAATGTGTCTGTGAGCTTTCAGCTCAAAATACTCCACAGATAATTTATTATATCATTTTGAAAATGCCTATTCTGAGTGGAAGCAGAAACATGCTCTTTTTCAGGCCTGTCTCTTTAAATGCAAATGAGCTGCTACTCCCCGCCCCCTTTTCCAGAATAGAGCTGTGCCATTACAGCTTGTACCTGCTAAAAAACATCTGTTTTGGTTCTGATTATCATGTTTATCGTGCTGAAATCATGCGTTTTAAACCATATTAGTTTAAACTTCTTATATATGGTTTTCTGAGCGCACAGATCTGAAGCACACGGACAGAAAGTGGCTGTCACAGGCATGTGATTACTAAACTAAGTTCTCATTCACACACAAGTTTACGTTAAAAACACACATGAGTTACAAAAACAGTCCGTTATGTCTGTGAAGGTAAACAGCTGGGAAATAAATCGCATGTTTATTTTAGATCTGTGTGGCAGCAGCAATATACAGTAAATAAATCGATAAATGCACTGCTCTCTTGTCTCCTCTGAGGCTGGGACTGTAAACAGTGTTCTGTGCTCGTCTGTGCAGCCAAAGACAGAACAGTTAGCATGTTTTGCTCAAACTTTCGCCATGGCATTAGAACTGGTACACCGTTGTCGCTTGTGAAATCACAATGATGGCGCCGTGGGTGAAAACCAAACGGCAACTTTCCGGTCTCTCTCGTGAAACCAACACGGAAGTGACTAAAACTGCAATTCATCGACTGGCCGCTAGAGACTGGCTCCAAAAGGGTGTCAGTCCCATAGACTCCCCATGTTAAAATGCCCAACTTTACAGCAGAAAAATTCTTACAGCCTGGTACAAAACGTGGTTTTGGTCTATATAGCTAATTTTGCCCTTCATGACAACTGTGAGGGGGGTGAATTTTTTTTTATAACTCTTCCATTTAAATTATATTAAAGGGGTCATGATACGATTTCAAGTTTTCCTTTCTCTTTGGAGTGTTACAAGCTGATTGTGCATAGATAAGATCCCTGAAGTTGGAAAGACTAAAGTCTCAAAACCAAAGCGATATTCTTTATCAAAGTTAAGACTCTGCCATGCCCCCCTAAAACGGCTCGTTCTAACACGCCTCCACATATCTACCTCACTATGTGGGAAGATTTGCATAATGCCGCCCGAATGTTCACGCAAAGAAAGAAGGCGTGGTTTCAGTAAGCGCAGTTAGTGTTGAAGCAGCATGTCAGGGAGACGCTGTGTGTTTCAGTGTGAGAGCAAAAGCACTTTATTTGGCCTTCCGAAAGTAGATGCATTTAGGAATCTTTAAGATTACTTACAACAGAACAGCAATGCATTTTATGGACGACCGTTTCGTGAACCTAGGAGAGGAGGTCATTCTGACTTTGCTATGACAATCTGGCGCTTCTGAATCAGCTACTGTTTTGTTATTAGTTTAAGTATTTGCTATTGACTGCTGAAATGCGGAGTTTTGCGCACCGTGTGTGTGTGTGCGTGCGTGAGTGAGTGCGCGCGCGTGCGTGTGTGTGTGTGTGTGAGAGAGAGAGAGAGAGAGAGACTAGCTTCATCACTGTCTGTCACGCGACTCTGTTCCCCTTTCGGGCTCTGTCTTTACATTTATTTTGAAAGCTGACGCTGGCGATTATGGTAAGGGGCGTTACATTTCCGACGAGTGCTTGCGGTGTTCGGCCAATCACAGTGTACTGGGTCAGCTGGCCAATCAGAGCAGACTGCGCTTGTTGGAAGGAGGGACTTTGTAGAAAACGAAGCGTTTGAGAGAGGCGGGGCATAGAGGACCTACAATAATGTACAGTATTTGAAAAATAATGTGTTTTTTGAACATTAAAGCATGTCAACATATTCTGTTACACCAAATACACAAAATAATGATCTTTAAAATAGCATCATATGACCCCTTTAAGCCTTAAAGTTCTGCATAATTAAGGGCGTGGCCACTTGAGTGACATGTGAATTGCTGCTGCTGTCACTACCATCGAGCTAGGTGGGCGTGGTTTCACCAACCAGCTCCCACCTCTTTGCCCATTTTCGATTATCCGGGAGTGACGCGCGGTGACGTGCTGCCAAGATGGCCACCGCCGGCTCCGCCTACTTTAGGCTTTAAAAACACTTTTCGGAAACCTACAGGTGACGTCACGGACACTACGTCCAAGTTTTTATACAGTGTATAATGGAAACTTACAGATCAAGGGGCAGTAATATTATAATGAGATCCCTTTGCAGGTTACCAAGGGAGCGTGTTCTTTTTTCAGATGCTTGCAGAAAAAGGCTTCCCAAAACAAAGTTACTGGGTTAATCTTTTTCACGTTTCCTTGGTTGGTAGATGCACAGTGGACCTGATTATAGCACTTAAAGCTTGGAAAAGTCAGATTTTCATGATATGTCACCTTTAAGAAACGTATATACGTGCATCAAAAATTTTCCTTTTGACAGAGTTACTAGAGGAACCATTTCCTCTAGTAACTGTTCCTCTAGAACCATTTCCTCTAGTCTGTTTAGAGATCTTACAGGAAATTATGGGTTCCATTTTGCAAATTCCTCAGAGGACTGAAAGGCTACGATAGGTTATTTCCCTTTTTACAGACAACAATTCTTTGACAAACCTACAGTCAATGCGTGGAAATGCGCGCATGCATTCATAACACACAGAGAGAGAGAGAGAGAGAGAGAGAGAGAGAGAGAGAGAGAGCGAGAGAGAGAGAGAGAGAGCGAAACGGAAAATCCGTCTTCTACATAAGAATCCAGATCAGTCTCAGTGTCAATCTGAAGCTGTTTATACGGACACATTTGGCACGGCGATCTTTAGTGCAGAAGTAACGGTTTTAGAGGCAGATCGAGCGGAAACGAGATGTTTTTGTATAAGGGTTAGAAGTGGAATTTGGGTAGCCGAAGTCTTGGGCGTATCTCCACTTTTGTTCATTTATTGTCGAACTGAAAAACAGCCGACGCAGAGCGCATCTGGTCTTCCCCGAGCGCACGGTGCTGATGAGGGCTTTGTCGGCGTGATCCGTGCGCGATGGCCGCTTCGGGCGGACAGAAGAGTGAGAAGTTAGATGAAGCTCAGGCTCTAGCGAGGAGTTGCGCGGGGCGACCGGACTTTCTGCCCTGTGATGGACTATCCATCTGCGCCACACACAGCCACGGGAAGTGTTTCAAGCTGCACTGGTGCTGTCATCTGGGCTGGTGCCACTGTAAGTACACACTCTGTTTCTCCAGCATCGGTGAGACTTGGATGGATAAGGATGAGTTGCACAGAATAAACAGTAAATGCCTCAAGACACAAAGAGGATTTTAGTGGGTCAGCGCTTGTATATCTTAACAGTTCACCAGTGGCCAGCAGTTATGTGAGGAAAATGTATGTGTAAAAGACAAAGCTTACCAAAAATTGGTTGTAATAAAACAAAGATTTCATTCACAGACTCTTTTCACAGAAATTCTTTTGTTCCCATTTCTCTTCAGAGTTCACTAATGCTGACCTCAGTTCTTCAGTTTATTTAGTCTTGCAGTAGCTCTATACCGTCAAATGTTCCACATGTTATAATTATTTAACCACGATAACATCTTACACTAGTTCACTAGTAGGCATTTACAGTATGTGTACTGTTGCAATTGGAACATTTGGTTTGAAAATATAGCCTTCCTTAAAATGTAAGGTTACTGTACTTTGAAATGACAGTAATCCAAATATATGCCAATATATTTCACTAATCAGACATTAAATACCCTGCAATCTGATAGATAGGCTATGTAGTCTAATTTTTTTATTAGCCCATAATAGCATCTTCTTAGCTCATATTCTCAGAGGAATGGGCAATCTTGCGTTTGTGTCACTTATGAAATAGTAAACAAGTGGATAAATGATGCATAGACATCTTAGAAATGACATTGTGAATGTACATAGTTTCTGCTCATCTAAGCAATATTTCAAAATCGATTAAATTACTAGCTTGCTATAGACAGCAATTCCTCAAGATATCGGTGATCAGATGCACCTTGTACCACCGGTGGAGGGAGCTGTTTCTTTTTTGCCTTTTCTTATAGGTCTTTATATACAGTATACTCATATAAAGCGATAGCTTAATAAACAGCTAATTTCAGCTGGTTGATTGTTTATATAGTCCATATGTAAACTATCCTATCAATCAGCTCTAACCTCCTAAATGTGAACTACAGTATAGGCATTAGAGTATTCTAAATATTAACATTAGCTGCTTTGAAAAAATATGCACAAACCTGTCCCTGAAAAACCAAACCAAACATCAAAGAATTCAAAATTCAAGACGTCATTAACATTATATAACCCAACCATCATTAACCTAACATTGTTTTAAATAATATGCAGTTGTTTAACTATAATGTATTGCACTGTTTACACATTATAAGGAATTAGCAAGGTGCCTGAAAAACCCTTTATTGTCTTCATCTGGAAACCCCCCCCCTGAAAAACACTTCGATTATATTTACCGATATTAAGTTATTTATTGCTCATTCTGTTTTCATAAGCAGTGGGAGGTCTAACATTGTTTAATGTGTGAATGAATATTTTATTAAAAAATGTTTATTAGTATAATATATTGACCTTAGTCTAATGATGTGTGTTTTGAGACATTCTTGAAGCCATCTTTTTCTTTTATGAGAAATTGTCACATGGTTATATTGTCACTAGTGTTAAAGCTCTTAGTTCACTTGTTAAATAACATAATAAAGTAAGCCATCAGCTTTAATAAGACAAAAGCTGAATGGAAAAATTCAGCAGTCAGTAGGGTCAACATTTTTGAGAATTATCCATTATACTATCTAACTCAAAAGCAGACTCAAAGGGACTTTACAGCTGAAGTGAAACTTGCTGAGATTGTACTAGCAGAAGTGAATTAGTCTAACATGTCCATAATGAATGTGCATTATAGAGGAAGTCAACAGACGAATAAAGATGAGCGCTAAGATGTCTTATAAGGCAGCGATAAGATCAGGCCATTTCTGGTGTCAGGGGTGTCTGATAAAAAATGGCAGTCATTGTGAGGCTAACAAATGTCATGTGACTGTGAAGGAGGGAGCAGATTCCTTAGATTCCTGAGACCTCTGTGAAATAATCATCTCCAAATGTGTATGTGTGTATGTCTGTCTGAAAGAAAAAGAGAGAAAAATCTGTGGGAGCTTTTTCAACACTCAGTGGAGATTCTTAGATTTTACTGTCCTGATAACCTTTTTTTTCTGGTTTTCTTGATTGTAAAATTTGGTTGCTAGGTTTTTGTGCTTTTCGATATGCAGTTGCCTCTGGACAGTACTTCTGCCAACAGACTATCTGATACTTAAGTCACTTTACCTGTTTAAGATTAGAGCAGCATCACTATGACAAATTATGAAAGAGATGTTCTGTGAAGCATTCTCCAGAGTGGAGCAAAACCATCTTGGCTAAACTGTGTGTTTGAGACAAACCCCATAACCTGACTTCAGAAACTCCTCCTTTGTTTAAAACAGAGGGAGCAGAACAGTTAAACTTCTGTTGTACCTGACTTTGTTTTTCAGTTAGCTGTGCACATCCCTTCAAGTATCCGTGGCTTGGATTTCTTAAACAAATCCAACAATTTTGCTATTTTTCTGACTGACAAGTTGAAAAAGAAATGAATCAGGATATGACAGAAAGTTCACGTAGCTCTGTCAGAGGTCAAGCGCTAGTCTGGGCTTGTTGCTAAGTTGGGCTTTTTATCTCAGCTTTAAAAGGTCAGCACAATTTATTCCTAGCTTCAAGATCTTAGCTTTGACTTGCTTTTTTAAAGTTCAACCTTTCCCTTTTCTGAAAAAAAAAAAGATAACGGTCACCACACTCAATATAAAATGACAAAGTACAACATCAAACTTCCTGAATTTGAATAGATGTACAAACAGGATGTAAATAAAGGAAATACAATTAAGAGTGTTTGAAACTGAAAGAAATTAACATGCTGGAAAAATGGCAGAAAGTCTCGATTTTAATAATGTATTTAATAATATATTTAATTTTTCACTGAATTACACATACTCACAAAATTGTTTTTTTCATTTCAAAAGGGTTTTTTTTCTTTCTAAAAACAAATGTTGAATCCCAGAATTTATTTTATTTTATGTCCTGAAAATCAGTGTTTCCAGGACATTTTATGCACTGTATTGCAAAATTAAAATGTGTTGTTTAGAGAAATATATAGAAAAATGTTTCCATTGAGAAAAATGTATTATACAGGACATAAATACGCAAACTAAGTCTAAATGAATGATGTTCTTGTTTATATTTTGTGTCCTATTGCTGTTATTCTAATTAAGTACTTCCTGTACTTGTAGGTTGTGACCACTACAGGAATTAATTATTACATTAGTGACAAAGCTATGTCTACCCAGATACATCCACACAAAAACATACTGTAACTGTAAAGTTCAGTTGTCACAATAATTAAGCCGTTATCTGTTCTCATTAAGGGGAGGATGTTTATGTTTGCAACACTATGAGCATTATGTAAACATGCTAAATATTAATTTGATAATTTGTGCTATGCGGCACAGGCTCTCAGGCAGAACCAGTGCTGTTTAAAATGGAACGACAAGGTTTCTCTTGGGAGCTTGACTGACATTTGCCCTACTTGTGAGTTGAATTGCTTGAGTTGTGTCTTCTTTCGTGACCCGGCAAAGATACTACCAGCATTATACAGAAACTCAGGTGCTGATCTAAAAACACATTGACTAGGTCAGTTTAATGATAATTACAAGACAGATTAGAGACACCAGGAGAAAGGTTTTGTTGCTTTTGCCAAATACAGTGATTCTTTATGTGTGCTGTCAGGCTTGTTTTGGGCACTGTATAAATGAGAAATACAGTACAATTAGTGGACCATTATGCTAAAAATAAACCCTAGGCAATAAACCCATCTGACTTTACCATTTCCCACTTATTACATGGCTATGTATAAAATAGCAAAGTTCAGGAGAAACATGTTTTATGCTGTAGACACACACACACACACTGATCCCAAGATACCATTGTCTTTTAGTCTCACACACTGTACAGTATAAAGCCCAGAGGCAGTTAGAAATGTATTTATACATACTTGCAGGAGTGAATAACTGAATACAGATTGGCTATGTCCTTTGAGATAAATCTTTTCAGAGGGGTTCTTTGCAGACCCTGGGGAATTCTGATGTTTTCTACTCTCGTATTCCTCTTTTTCTGTCTTTTATTTGTCTTTGCTCTTTGGGTGCATGTAAACACAGCAGGCGTTGTTCTTGTTTACCTCCCTAAAATTTAGCAGAAAGATATGCCATTTGGGCACTTCAAAACATAGAGGATGCTTTTAAGAGTTCACTAAATCTGCTGTGTGCAGTTAGATTTTAATACTTGTAATTTTATTTCTGATTGTTAATATTGTTGTTTTGCAGCCACCAGATGTCTCTGAGATCTAAAATGAAAGACATCCCTCCAAAATGCAAAAACATAATGATATGTTTCAGTCCAGAGGCCCTAGTGTTTTGGTGTTCTGGGTGGTGTAATGTTATTCTGTGCTTGTCATGCTCTGATGAAAAAGGATGTGAGAGTGCTAAGTTTCTCCCAGTGGGCTGTGGGGCAGGCCATAGCACATCAGAACTACGAGTTAGCTTTGTTTAGTGTCAGTAATAATATGTCATCCTTCTCTAACGGATGGATTCAGGTGTTGTGCATTTGGACAATACTGGATTTTGAACTGTGCCAGTGGGGTCACTGCACCTTGGAGACTATCAGGGGCCTCCAAAAGTCATATGCCAGATGCCAAATGATGCGAACTGACATCACGAAACCCTAGGCACCTTCAGTGCATACAGCACAGGCTGATCACTAGAGCCTCCAGACCCCACAACACAAATGGTGTAAGATCATCTCTATAGGAGCCCCAGGACCTTCAGCAAATACAGTGTAAGCTGATTATTAGAGGCCCCTCAGCATATACATTGTAAGCTGACAAGCAGTGGCTCCAGGGCCCTCAATGCTTACAGTCAAGATTATACTATGAGGCCAAGGGCCATTAGCCTGTAAAATGTTAGCTGATTACTAGGGGCCCCAGTCTTCTCAGCAAATACAGTGTAAGCTGTAGGGGCCCCAGTCCCCTCAGCTTATACAGTGTAAGCTATCCAGAAAGGGCTTCAAAGCCCTCGGTGCTTACAGTGAGGATAGTCACTAGGGGCCCCAGGCCTCTCAGCAAATACAGTGTAAGCTGAGCAGTAGGGGCTTCAGGGCCCTTAGTACTTAAAGAGAAGGTGATCACTAGGGGTCCCATGGCCATTAGTGTATATAGTGTAATTTGATTACACTGATTATATACATACAGTGTAAGCTTTCCAGAAGAGGTCCCAGGCACCTCAGCATGTACAGTGAAAGCTGACCAAAAAGGGCAACAGTACCATCAGTGCTTACAGTGAAAGTAATCACTAATGGCCAAAGTATACTTCGGTTTTTATGTGTACACGAGGGTATGCGTACAGTGTGCATGACGCAACTACTTTGTACGCGCAGGTCGCACATGCACATTGACTTGGTTGTGCACTAAACAGTTGTTCCACATAGTGGCTGCACTGGCACGTTCGACTGTACACATACATTAGCGTACGCGTACAAAAACAAAGTATACTTTGGGCTTAAGGGCCCCAGGCCCCTCAGCATATATAGTGTAAGCTGAACACAAGGGGTCCCAGACATTTCAGAACATACAATGTAAGATGACCAGAAGGAGCTTCAGGGCCCTTAAAGTAAAGGTGATCACTTGGGGCCCAAGGGCCATCAGCACCCTTAGCACATACAGTATAAATTTACCAGTAGTGGCACCAGGCCCCTCAGCATTTACAATTTAAGATGACCAGTAGAGGCTCCAGGGTCTGCAGTGCTTACAGTGAAGGTGATACAAGGGGCCCCAAGGCCTTCAGTCAACACAGTGTTCGCGGATCACCAAGAGCCCCCGATAGCACACACTGGCAGTATAAAAGCCGGGACACACCAAGCCGACTTCAAAGAACTAGCGGCGACGAAAGCCGACAGTGTTGCTGCCTCACATCTGCGACGCCTGGACCAAAAATCTATGCTTGAACACACCGCTCAGACTACAGCCGACTGCAAACTAACACGTGTGTTCTGCGCCTGCGTGAGAGGAATTAACTGTCTATATCAGCAGCTATCAATAGTATATAGTTGTCATTCAAAAGGGGAAACCGAAACAATGGTATACAAGATATACACAGATATACGAAAGCAAATAAAGCAGTGCTTGCTTACCATTTTGAATATCAGTTATGTTGATAACTACCTTCATTTTAAGCAGCTCATATTGTTATGAAAATATTTGCATATTGGAATGCTTGGGTAAGATTGCGTGACATTAGAACAGCCTTCTGTCTGTGCCGCCTTCATTTACTTGCTCGTTTTCATTACTTTCGCTTTAATTCTCGGGCATTGGCTCGTTCGCTAACTTGAACATCCAATTAGATTTCTCATTCTCGCTGACGGCCCCGACACTAATTCAACATGTTGAATTGGGCAAACTGCTGCCGATGTGAGCTGATGTGTGGAACACACCAAAAAAACTATCCCGACCAACCATCGGCTTGGTCTGTCCCGGCCTTAAAATGATCACCAGGGGCCCAAGGGCCATCAGCCTGTACCATAGTTAGCCAATGGGATTAGGAGAAACAAGAATAACTAGATAGTAAAATTTGTAGACAAACTTTAAGTTGGCTTGAAAAAGCCTAGCTAGAAAGTTTGAAGTAGTTTTAAAAGCTTTATGTTTGAAGGTTTTCAGTTTTAACTAGTTTAAAGTAGTTTTAAAGTTTGGAAGACAATGCAATTTATCAGATAGATAGATAGATAGATAGATAGATAGATAGATAGATAGATAGATAGATAGATAGATAGATAGATAGATAGATAGACAGATAGATAGATAGATAGATAGGTAGATAGATAGGAAATATTACATTAAATTCGAAATTTTAGATGTAGATTAATAGATTCTATGGTGTTTCTATGTGGTTTCTATGGTGTTGCTATGCGGTTGCTAAGGTACCCGGGGTGGTTGCTAAGGTGTTGCTATGCGGTTGCTAAGTTGGATCAGTCTGAAAAGATATAGCAACCCGAGTCAGAACAGTCTGAAGGTCTGGGCCGAGTTTGGTGGTTCTAGCTTGAAAGCTCTAGGAGGAGATAGTGTTTACATTTAGGCTCAGAAGAATAATAATAAGATTAAATAGTAGATCAGTAAGTTGGCTTTTTCAAGCCAACTTAATAATTGTGATGATGGTCAGGAGTCTGAATCGAACAAACTTTAAACAAATATCATCTTGCTTGAATTATTCATAAAAAATATCAACCAGATGGATAGAGTGTTCTCCTCAGTAAACAGCACTCTAAAACTGTAAAAAAAAAAATAAAAAAAAAGTGTAATTGGTGCTCAATGAGGCTTCATATAAGCACAGCGTGAGATGATGCTCAGTCTGTTCTTGAAGCCAGTCTGGACTGGCAAGGAAACCTATCAGACATACATACACAGAAACTGAGAGGGAGAGAGTCACAGACAAAGAGTGAATGTTCTACCTGAGATGAACCGAGACCGAAGTGTGAACATGGCATTGCCTGTCTAATCCTGATGAATGATTCACACTCAGGGATTTTCAAGGCCTTCATCATCAGTCTTCATCCAAGCCCACCTTCACACTTCTCTGAGACCAGTCCAATGTGTAATTACAGATGAGCAGGACAGAGAGATTGTAGGAGTGTAGAGCTCAACTCCTCTCATCTGTGACTTCACTTTTCTAATCAGGGTTCTCTCTCAACCTTTTATCAAGACGTTCATCTCACACAGTCTGAGTGGCAACCACCCTCACCCCAGCTTTCACCAAAGTTATTGAGAGATTCTATTTTAAAGATGCAACAAAACAGACACAAATATCAAATTGTATAAGTCAAATCCTTTAAATAGAAGCTGTATTTTTTGTAAATGAACTTCTCCAGACTTCTGGCAGCCACTCACCATTTATGTGAAGTATATAGTCTGCAGAGAGAAAGTAGGGCTCTTACAGTGAAACGTTTTTACGTGTGTACATCCAGGCAGAACATTTAAAATAAATAAAAAATCTGGCTTTATTTAATAATCTTTATGTCTTTACAATCCCATATGTTATTTTTTTTAGGTCATTATGAACTGCAAAATTTGCTGGTTTGGAATAGAAAAGAGCTGTGCAATAATTCTTCAAAAATCATATTTTTGTGTACCCCCAGAAAACAATAACATGGGATTGGAATGTGTCTGTTAAAGGGATCGCTCATGGCAGTCATTACTCAGACCTTACTATATTAAATAGTATAGGAGTCCAAGCAAAATTGGACCCCACTGACTTTAATTGTATGGAAAAGAAAAGAAAAAAATGGGGAGAAGTAATCACTTTCCACTATATACTGTATATTGAGCATGTAAAACGTGTTGAGAAGAACCACTATAGCTGGTCAGCATCCTATTTTCTGTTTTTAACTAGCTTAACCACCTTAACCAAAAAGGCTTCCTTGGTGAAGCATCAAAAATATCACCAACTAGATTTTGGTGGTGATCCACCAACAAGACCAACACAAAACTAACATAAACCAGCTAGACCATCCTCAAAGCACATATAAAAATAAAGTAGAGTACTCAAAATCAAAATACAATGGTAATAAGTCCAAGTCATTGGTGCAATTAAAATGGACTTCTCTATTCTCAAGAGCAATGTATGGAAGTTACTGGTTTGCATAAAGACATTTTATTTAGAGCTAGGTCACAGTCATAAGTAATCGTGATTAAAACAATATAAAATTTAAAGTATTGTAAATGCAAATTCATAATTACTCAAAATAGGGCCTTGATTCAAGTTTAAAGTCACCAGCTCTCATTTCTGATCACTTAGGTTCCATGTGTGTAAAACGGGATATGGAAAGTCCTGCTCACGTCCGCCTGTAAACCCTGATTGTAACACTCTAAAAATGCCGGGTTGTTTCAACCCAACTTTGGGTCAAATATGGACTAACCCAACCGTTGAGTTACATTGTTACATACAATTTTTAACCCAAAAGTTGGGTTAGTCCATATTTGACCCAAAGTTGGGTTGAAACAACCCAGCATTTTTTAGAGTGTATCAGGCTTTGTTTGCACAATATTTGTATGAGCACAAGAATTAAAAAATAAGAAAACCAACAATCACAAGAGCAGTTCTCATCTGTTGATACACACATTCTGTGGTTCCCAGTCAGCAGAGGTTTTAAATGTCCTCATATGGACCTTTAGTGATTCTTCACTGATAAAACTCAAAGTCAAATCCCATTTATTTATATGTCCCGCATGTCTAAAAGTGGTTTCCAGTTTCATTAGCTTTCATCATTTCGTCAAAAACAGACTGGAAACAGCAGCTCTGAAGCTTTCTGTTTTGCTGTAAATGGAGTGGGTGGGTAAGCTTTCAATTAGGTACAGTGCTCCCCTTCTAGCACTTAGCATGGTCTGCTAACCCGTCACATGGTTAATAATTTGTAGTTGGCCTATAATATACTGTATTATACGGTCAATGACACATGGTCAATTATATCTGTCATGTGCAGAATGACCCAATTACTGAGCTGATTTAGCAGGATAGTCTACCACAAAGATTTTCTTATGAAAACTCACTGGTGGCCTGTTATGACTAGTGTCAAACGGTTCGCATGCCACTTAAAGAATTTTTCAAGCAGCTTTCAACAGATTCGATAAAAAAAGAAAACGTTCAAAATTTAATTCCACATTATAATACTGGAAATCACAAGAAGTAACACATTTCTGTATTCATTAGCAAACTTTAAACTGTAAACATCTGCACAATTTTGCTGTGCTCTTTAATGACGTTAAGAAATAATAATTAACCCATACGAAAATGTAATATACAGTATGTACATATATAACATTTCCATATATGACAAATATTGTCATATGAAGTAAAAAATATATGAAAGCTGTTAGAAATTGGTACAATCTCATATATTAACATATATATCTATCCCATACAAATATGCTTGTTTATGTATAATACATTTTTGGACACATACCTGTATGTCATGTACATGTATATCCATCCTAAAACCTGTCGATACATGGTGATATTATACAAGTAATTATTAAAGATATGTATTTAAAACATTTGTTACAAAAACATATATAAAAATAAAGACACATACACAGAATTTATAGTGTTTTAAAGGGATATTAAGCTTAATATGCATATACATAAAATATATTTTTTGACATATGTTATTGCTACATATAATACCATATAAAAATCATCATACAGATATGAACATACATACATATTTTACTATGGAGTGTTTATTTATATTATAAACTTATATATACCCAGAGAATGTATGTGCAGTATGTGAAAATTATATATGGCCTTATAAGTAACATATATGGCAATATCACTCTTGATAAAGGGCAATAAATGTCATTTCTGCATGGGAACTCATGGAAACATTAAGGTCATCAGCACAATTACTTTACTAATGATTAAACACTAATCATGTTTTATTTGAGTCTCTTCTGTTAATTAGCATTACACACATCCACACATCTACATCAGATCAGACAACCTATACTCAGTCTGGAGGATAGTGATGGATATAAACACACCTTTTAAGGGCAGTATGAATGTTTTTGTTCCTAATAAAGTCTTTCCTTTTGGGAAGCTTAATCTAAAAAGACAGACATGACAGTTACAATTAGAGTGGCAGAAGAATACTTGTTCTCGACAGGATGTTGATGTGATTATTACGAGGGATGTTTTTTTTCTTTGTGGCTAAGAGTTTCTGTACAGGCCTCAAGGCATCTATCATTTCACATTTCACACATGACTGCAAACACTTGTTATTTCAGATCCATAGCGATGTGGAGGAAATTGTTATGTAGATACATTCATCCTTCTTTCAGATTCTTTAGCTTGGCAGTAGAAAAAGTGAAAAATGGTCAGTGACTGTACCGAATAGTGGGCTTAGAGATATTGGCTCTTGTTCTTATGACTGGGTAACTGGAGCAAGCCTTTTTTCCCTTCAATTAAGTAGGCTTGCTTTGTCTTGTTTTTCCATCAAAAGCAGATTAACATTTCATTCTAGCACAGCTAACACGAATCTAGGCATATAGTAGGTAGCCTATTTAAGTCAGTTCCCTATGTCATATGCTTTGAATGAGATTTTTGTCATGTCTGTTCATATAATTCATATTGTGAACTGAACGAATCCCTGTATGATTTTTTGTTGTTGTCTCTCTGTCCTATTTGCCTTTAACAATATATTTTTGGCATTTTTACCTTTATCATAGAGGACAGTAGGCACTTGATAGAGTGCAATGTGGAAGAGAAAGAGAAGAAAAGTACTACAAGCCAGGACTCAGACTCAGGCCGCCTAAAGCACAACCACACCATGTGTCAGAGCACTGCCCACCAGGCTATCTGCTCCAACAACACACATTTTAATGTATATACCATACAACCCCTCCCAGTTTTTGTTCCCATAATTTACAAATTGCATATACTGCATATACATATAAAGCAGACCCACGATTGAGAGTCTTGAAAGAAGTTGCACAGTCAATGAAAAACATAATGAGAAATTGTCAGTAACTGCCACAGTTGAATGGCATTTATCAATGCTGTTGGAAATTCAAGGTGCTTTCACTTGTTTAGGAGTTGAGATAAATAGTAAATCTACAAGGTGGAAAAATAGCTGGATAGAGCAGATAAAAGTGGCCTATGCTACAGAAAATGGTGTTTCGGACCAGATATCTGTGATACCAGACTGCTTTTTGTCATCTCTAAATGAGTAGATTCGGATTAGATTGAAATGATTCTTTCTCCAGCCTCACAGCCAGCTGGGCCTCAGAATGTTCCAGAACAAAGAATCTATTCTATCTTTGTAGGGAATTCTGCCTTTGAGATACTAGCCATCACACTCAAACTCTATTCACTTTATGGGGGAAATGCAGTGGAATTGCTTTTAGATGAGATACACCTGTGAACTTTTTACAAAGAGAATGTTAAGACTGACCCACACAAAAAATGCATAACATGTACATTGTATTTTAAAATATATATTTTTGCATAACTGTATTCCCTTATACATTACATGTCTGCTTTATGACCTCTAAAGTTGAGAATTTGCCATGTTCTTTCCATCCTGTGTGAGATTGCTGCTTGTGAAAGAATCATTTCTGTCCTATGTGAAAGAGTAACACTTTCAGATAGTAATCAATAACAGCTTAAGACTATATCAACTCTCCAATGGGATTTGAATTTAAGTTTTCAGCAAGAACATACTTATTTTTGCTCATCCTCACTTTTTTGGCATGCATTTTTTAGGAAGTTCTCTCACATTCAGTTGGTGATATCAGTGTCTCCTGCTGCTTAGAAATAATTGTTTTGGGGCATCTATTGTATTCAGTACATGTGAATGTACATTATGAATGTTATTGAAGAGCAAAAAGTTAAATCTGCTATTTTTCTCTTTGCAGGTAAATATGTCTACCAACCCATGACCAGTGTATGCCAACTTCCCAGCACGCTGGTTCCAGTTGCCCCCTCAGCTCACACCCACACCATGAACCTGTCCATCTCACTGGCTGAGCGCTTTCTCAGGACAGCCCCCAAGTTCCAGGCTCCACCTTGCCCAGAGTTGCCCGAGTTCTGCGTCATCTCTGACCTCTTTGTGGATGATTACATGGTCAAACGTATCAACGGGAAGATGTGTTATGTGCAAAGGCTGCCTCCACCTACACCAAATCCCACACACCAACCACAAACGCAGGCACCTCAACGTGCATCCCAACGTACCAACAAGCACACACGGCAGGTGGGCCCAACTATTAAGCACGGCCAACCAAACGAGAAAATCTCAGGCCCTAAAATGGACCACTGCTCCTCTCCCTCCAGCTCAGAAGACTCTGGAATTAATGCATTGGGTCTGCACTACATGGAATCATGCGATGAGGACTTCTGTGTGGATGATGATGATGAAGAGGAAGAAGAGGATGATGAGCTGAGTACCGATGGGGACTCCAGTCCCGGTAGCCTCTGGGACCAGGATGAGTGCACTTTACTGTCACCGTCCAAATCAGTGGTTGAGATCATTGAGAAGATTGAGACAACAGTTTGACGTGCCTGTCAGTTAATACCACAGTTGGAATTCCTCAGTCTCGGAAACACTTCCCTACACTATCTGCAGGTGCATGCGTTCAGTGAGCCAGTGCAAGCACACGCTCCCTGTTATGGCAGTGCCATCCGAGGTTGTCCCAGAAGAAATCTCGAGAGATGAGTCATGACAACTCTCTCCTGTACTTACTACAACTCTCATTTTCCCTCTAGTCCCTTATGCATGGTGAGGCTAATGTAGGTTACACGCAAGTAAGTGTGCTGACAAACACATATCGTGAGCTATGACCAAACTTTGACCAAATGGGACTCAACAGATGATAGAATATTTCATGGATGAACAGATGTAAGAAAGTCAAACTCAAAATTTCAATCTCTCTCCTTAGAGGGCTCAGACGCACTCTGTCCAATGCATAGAAACGGAAGAGGGGATGGCTGATGCAATATGGAGAGATCTAGACTAAGACGGTCTGTGTGTGTTAGGAGGATGGAGAGTGCTACAAAGATAGAAGGAGAAAGAGTGAGGGAGAGAGAGAGTCTTTCAACGTCCTCCTGTTAGGAGAATCAGTCAGAACAGTGGCTAAGTCATGCATGAGCTCAGAGGATGGTAATGAAACTTTGCGATGAAAAGAGATTGAGGCTTGTGCTTGAGGGAATGCCCCTTTTCTCAAACTCTCTCACATGCAGAGATTCCTTGGAGGCAGCCAAGGGTTCATTACCAGACATTTCGTGTCTGGCACCAGACTGTGGGGTGGACCAATCCTCCCATCGTCATAGTCCTCAAAGTTTGTGGCTTCTTTAGGAGTAGAAAACTACTTTTTGACAATCAGTTATAGAAAAAGTAGGTTTAAGATAAATTCTACAATAAAATTGGAATAAAATTGCGTTGTTCATCCCCCAAGAATCCCATTGTGGTCTATGTTCGATTCTGTCAAACGCCTGTAATACTTTGAAGTATGTGGCGCATCATTGACAAAGCCAGAGGACTGCTTAGTGGCTATTCACAAAAGATGTTTTTGTGTCCATCTTCCCTGTTTTTTAATTGTTGGTCAACATAAATGTGCTGGACAGATGCTATTGTTCCTTGCTGTTTTTCTTACAGCTGCATTTTAAGGGATAGCTCACCCAAACATTTCAATTCTGTCATAATTTACTCACTGTTATGTCTACACAAACCTGTATGAATTTCTTCTGTGAAAAATTTAGAGATTATTTTGAGAAATGTATTGTAAATGTAATTTGGAAGATGCTTTTTGCAAAACAACTTACATTGGATTCATACATTGTATCAGGTAAACATTGTATCAAACCCATAACCTAGACATTGCTGGTAGCATGCCTGAGCTACAGGAATGCTAAAAACCAGCTTTCAGGTAATTTCTGTTGCCCCTGTCTAGCTGTATTTAATGCAAGAACGCACCCTATGTGAAGGGCCCCTTAAGTGTCCCTTTGAGATCTTCGCTGGCTGAAACGATTTCATTTTTTAAGAACATTTGGTCCATTCAGACTTGCCATAGCATCTCTGGATCTTTTTTTAATCATTGTATTCAAATTTATCTTATTATATTAAGAAAAATATGTTAACTACCCAAGCACAGTTATAGACTGGCCCAAAATGTTTAAAAAAAAAACCCCACCAAGGCCTATGTCAGGTCCAGCATGTCAAGAAGTGCTTCCTGGCCTTGGTTTAAGCACATGAAACCATTGCTATCACTGCTTATGTGGAATAAAGGGATTACAATTTAACAAAAAATAAATAAAATAAAGTTATGAAAATAAATGTACTAATTGGGGGGCTATGAGCTGAGACTGCCAAGGATGTAATGACTGGATGAAAACCAAGTGAACCCTTTTAATCATCCAACCTCATTTATTTTATAAGTATTGGCTCAAAAATGTTATACTAGCTTGCTTGTCAAACCCATGTAATATATAAGCACATATGTAACTTCACTGCCTGAACAAAAATACACATTTTGGAGTTCCTCTGATCATGGAAGGACCATGATCCATAGATGGTGTAGGTATGATTCTCTCCTTCTTACTGAATGAATGAATATGACTATCCCTGTCTCTGCAGTTTTCATATCAGGGACTGATACTATAGCTACAAATATATACTGTAGACACACAAATGTTTATCAAATATTAAAATATACCCTTTTGTTTTGCTTTTTTCTTATATCAGCTATTGTTAACTCACCTCTTATTTTTTTTTCTTATAAAGAAATATAGAAAAATAAGAAATGTTTCTGTCTTTCATTCTGAAAATATGCTCATGCATTTTGGTTAATTTCAACCTTAAGTGTTACGCATAAATGTTAATATATTTTCACAGAAACAATCTTGTATGGATCTTCAGCTGTTAAAGGTTAACTGCATTGCCCTTTTAATCCCAGATCATCCTAGAGAACTCCCAGTTCAATTTACCTTCTTCATTATCAGAAGAGAGGATATTGTGGAATCATAGAGGAAGTTGGCTGAGAAACCTGTTTAAAGGCACTGAAGCAGTGAGACTTTATGCCGACTTGGAAAACAGATGGGTGCTAGCAGGAAGAGGCTCCATGGAATACAAGCCTGAACCAATGAAATAACAGACCACAAAATGTCCCAATGTTGCTGTGCACACTTGGAACTCTATTAAGGCTAATGCACACACATCCAGAACACCCTATATATCAATGCTTCTAATAACTGCATTTTTGGTTTAGGGGTATGACTGACCCATTAAAGGAATAGTTCACCCAAAAATGAAAATTTACTGAAAATGTTCTCACCTTCAGGCCATCCAAGATGTACTGTAGATAGTTTCTTTATGGGAACAGACTTGGAGAAATGTAGCATTACATCACTTTCTTACCAGTGGGTCCTCTGCAGTGAATGGGTGCCGTCAGAATGAGAGTGATAAGAACATCTACAGTCCATCAATTAACATCTTGTGAAGTGAAAAGCTGTGCATTTGTAAGAAATTTTTATTTTATTTTATAATTTTAACTTGTATTGTACATAACTGGTAACATCTTGCAGCAAGTGCAGACTTTTATCATATACCCGATATCAGTAGAAGTGGTATTGATTGACAGGGAGGAAAGATAGTACTGAGAGCTGCTCGGACAAAGGCCACAATTCATTTGCAATTGAGAGCGGCAGGTGGAATGGAGAGCCGGCACAATCCTTTAAATGAGCACTAGAGAATTGGAGTGCCTGTCACAGATACTAGAAACTGCTACTGTGAATAAAACTAAAAAGGCAATACTAGATTTAAACGGATACTTTTTTTGGGGATATTATTTACAATGATAAGAAATACAGTTAAATTCTAAGTTTTTACCTCCGGTAAAAATAGGCTTCCATAATTTCTTGTACTGCATGTTCATTTGAAACAAATATTTGTATTGTATTCCCATTCCTTACAATATTTCTGGGGTGTGGCGGCTGATGGCCTGGGACACGGTGGGATCACAATCTATCCTTGGACAAAACTGGATTTTTTTTTACAACTGCATTTTAAGTATAGACAACTTTGCTTACATTACCCCAAACTTGTGAACAGCAAGATATTACTACATGAACTAACATGCCAGGTAACTGCAATTACATTGCATTCACATGTCATAAAGTGAATGATGCAATGCTATGTAAACCAGAGCAGATGCCTGCAACAGAGAACAGCTTTCTGGATGCAGGGGGAAGAAAATAAGGTAGTCTATCAAGACTTGGAATCAATCCCGCTCAACCACTGGTAGGGGTACCAGACTGCATCAGTCTTGCAAACAGAATGACTGAGGCGATGCATAACAAGATGAAGACATGAAAAGTGATGGGAGAAACAGTTGACTGTAATGCTCACATCATTGTCCACAGATCTGAAGAATCCACTCAGTAATAGAGCACACAGGAAACTCGTGCTAATGAGCAAACCGAAATGTTGGATCCAGCATGCACTCATCCCCACATGTTGTCAGGGAGACATTTATCTGGGGGTCAGAGGAGAGAGAGAAATAAACAAATATAGCTACAAGGTATCCTGTAGATAGAGAGAGGGAGGAGACTTTCATTTCTGAACTTAGAAAAAGCACAAAGAAGTGCACAGTCAGTCTCAAGACCATCTAGAAACACAGAGCTCATCTCATTAGATATGTGCTCTATTTGAAACCATTAGAGGAGAATTAGACCATTACTCCAGGGCTGGCATAATTTGCAAAAAGTAAACAGTCTTTTCTTTCATTGTCAGAATGTGCTGGTGGGGTTCACTCAGTTTGATGGGGTCTGATGTTGTTAATCTTCATGCAAACAGTGCAGCACAGCAGGCAGAGAACTAGACTGAGAAACATCCATAGAATTCAGCTAATTAATCCAAGCTAACCTAAGGCAAAAAAAAAAAAAAAAAACACATGTTGTCAGGGAGACATTTATCTGGGGATCAGAGGAGAGAGAGAAATAAACAAATATAGCTACAAGGTATCCTGTAGATAGAGAGAGGGAGGAGACTTTCATTTCTGAACTTAGAAAAAGCACAAAGAAGTGCACAGTCAGTCTCAAGACCATCTCATTAGATATGTGCTCTATTTGAAACCATTAGAGGAGAATTAGACCATTACTCCAGGGCTGGCATAATTTGCAAAAAGTAAACAGTCTTTTCTTTCATTGTCAGAATGTGCTGGTGGGGTTCACTCAGTTTGATGGGGTCTGATGCTGTTAATCTTCATGCAAACAGTGCAGCACAGCAGGCAGAGAACTAGACTGAGAAACATCCATAGAATTCAGCTAATTAATCCAAGCTAACCTAAGGCAAAAAAAAAAAAAAAAAACACCAACTGGCTTACAAAAGCATCAGTGAGAAAAGCATACTTTTTTGCTTTGAGCTGAAAATTGGAAATAAAATTCGGAATACCACTATAAAAAGTTAAACATTTTTAAGACAGCTTTTTTTTTGCGCTGTGAGACAACTCTAAATGAATTGTGTGTGACTGCATGATTGTGTTTGGTCCATCTCATGAAAATGACGCAACATATTAAAATAATATTTCAGTGAGGTGGCATTTACAGCATTCTTAATCTTAGCTTGTTATCCAAATAAACACTTTATCAAAAGTTATAACATCTACAGTGGATATAGAAAATAATCTCTCCCCTTTAAAATAATCACATTTTGCTGCTTTGCAGCCTGAAATGAAGATGGACACAATTTTTTTCCAGCTGTATTTACTCAGTGCAACTTATAACATCCACGTGAAAGATATCTAACATGTCAGGGAAAAAAAAGGAAAAAAAACAGATTCACTGAGTTGAAAGGATCCCCCCCTTGTGTCATTCTTTTTTTTAACCACCTTTTGCTTTAATTACAGCCTTTAGTCTGTTGGGATATGTCTCTGTCTCCACTAAATTTGCACATCTATGCTTTGCAATATTTGCCAACTCTTCTTTGCAGAACTGCTTAAGTTCAGTTCAAGTTGATGGTGACTGTTTGTGGACTACAGTCTTCAAGTCATTCCACAGATTTTCAATGGGGTTTCAGTCTGGGCTCTGACTAGGACATGCAAGGACATTCACCTTTTTCTCCTTCAGCCTCTGTGTGCTCAGGTTCGTCATTGTCATGTTGGAAGGTAAACCTTCTTCCCATTGACAAACACTTTATCAAAAGTTATAACACCTACAGTGGATATAGAAAATAATCTCTCCCCTTTAAAATAATCACACAGCCTGAAATGAAGATGGACACCATTTTTTTCCAGCTGTATTTACTCAGTGCAACTTATAACATCCACGTGAAAGATATCTAACATGTCAGGGAAAAAAAAGGGGAAAAAAACAGATTCACTGAGTTGAAAGGATCACCCCCTTGTGTCATTCTTTTTTTTAACCACCTTTTGCTTTAATTACAGCCTTTAGTCTGTTGGGATATGTCTCTGTCTCCACTAAATTTGCACATCTATGCTTTGCAATATTTGCCAACTCTTCTTTGCAGAACTGCTTAAGTTCAGTTCAAGTTGATGGTGACTGTTTGTGGACTACAGTCTTCAAGTCATTCCACAGATTTTCAATGGGGTTTCAGTCTGGGCTCTGACTAGGACATGCAAGGACATTCACCTTTTTCTCCTTCAGCCTCTGTGTGCTCAGGTTCGTCATTGTCATGTTGGAAGGTAAACCTTCTTCCCATTGACAATTTTCTGACAGAGGGCAGCAGATTTTCCTCAAGAATTTGATGGTATTTTGCCTAATTCATTTTTTCTACTATCCTGACAAGTTCTCCAGTCCCTGCTGCAGAGAAACACCCCCATAACAGGATATTACCACCTCCATGCTTTACAGTAGGAATGCTGTTATTTGGATGGTGAGTTGTATTGGATTTCCACCAGACATATCGTTTGGTGTTGAGGCCAAATAATTAAATTTCTCATCTGACCTCAGAATCTTCAAGGTACATGTTGGCAAAGCCTTAATGTTGTATGTTTGACAGGGTTGTTTGCCATTCAGAATTTATTTGAGAATGTCAATTTCAAGTTCCTGAATATAAAATAAATTTGAATTCAGGTAGCAAATATGATTCAGAATATGAATTCATTTTTTTTGTCATATAATTTTTATTCTCGCAAATTGCCTTTTTACATTTTATACCACCCCATCCACCACACACACACACACACACACACCTTGTCAGACTCTGTTCCATGTCTCCTGTTGTGTTTTCCTCCCCCATGTGCTCTATGTTTATTTTTAAGCCCATATTTGGTTTTCCCGTTCCTGTCCTTATGTTCATTTGTTACAGGTGTTCCTTGTTTAGTTCATTTGATCCCAGGTGTGTCCCATTAGTTTCAGTGTATTTAAAGTGTGTTCTGCCCCTTGTTTTCCGTCCGCTGTTAAATGTCATTTTGTCTTCTCTGTGATTTCCCGTGTTCCCCGCTTTGAGTTCGTTAAAGTCTTTAGAATTTATGTTACTCCTTGTCCCCTCGCTCCTTCGTTCCCGTGCTCCCCGTGTGAATAGAGACAGAACAGCGGACCAAAACAATAAGCGTCGACCCTTCTCCCGTGTTTTTGTTTTCTTTTTGAATAGTCTTTTGTTTTCCCATTTTTCTCCCCACGGTATGAGGACCGCCCTGCTGTCAAGCTCCCTCAAGCCCGCCGGCCGCGGCACCCACAAGCCCGCCGGCCACTCCTGAGTCATGTTTGCCGGCCGCGGTTCCCACAAGTCCGCCAGCCGCTCCTGAGACAAGTTTGCCGGCCGTGGCTCCCACAAGCCCGCCGGCCACTCCTGAGTCATGTTTGCCGGCCGCGGTTCCCACAAGTCCGCCAGCCGCTCCTGAGACAAGTTTGCCGGCCGTGGCTCCCACAAGCCCGCCGGCCACTCCTGAGTCATGTTTGCCGGCCGCGGTTCCCACAAGTCCGCCAGCCGCTCCTGAGACAAGTTTGCCGGCCGTGGCTCCCACAAGCCCGCCGGCCACTCCTGAGTCATGTTTGCCGGCCGCGGTTCCCACAAGTCCGCCAGCCGCTCCTGAGACAAGTTTGCCGGCCGTGGCTCCCACAAGCCCGCCGGCCACTCCTGAGTCAAGTTTGCCAGCCGCTCCGAAGTCAAGTCCTTTGTCAACATCCTCCCACAAGCCTGCAAGCCGCCACAGAGTTCGCTCCTGTGTTGGCTCCAACCCCAGTGCTCGCTCAGTGAGGGCTCCTGTCCCCGAGTTTAGCCCAAGGAGGGCTCCAGTCCCAGAATCCAATCCAGAGTGCCCATCAGTGCCCGCTCCTCCAGAACACCCTCAGGGCTTCAGCCATAGAGGCGGGGGTGGGGGCCATGGCCTCGGAGGCTGCTCTGCCATGGCCTCCTGGACTGTCTGATCCTCCATGGCCTCCTGAGTTCCCTACTCCGACATGACCTCCTGGACTGCATGCTCCGCCATGGCTCCCCGAGCTGCCTGATCCGCCATGGTGCCCCAAACAGGTATCACTCTGAGGGACCTCCATAGTGCCCACCCCCCCTTGCCATTGGATGTTGTCTGTTCCGGGAGGGGGGAGTAATGTCAGACTCTGTTCCATGTCTTGTGTTGTGTTTTTTAAACCCATATTTGGTTTTACCGTTCCTGTCCTCATTTGTTCCAGGTGTTCCTTGTTTAGTTTATTTGATCCCATGTGTGTCCCATTAGTTTCTGTGTATTTAAAGTGTGTTCTGCCCCTCGTTTCCCGTCCGCTGTTAAATGTAATTTTGTCTTCTCTGTGATTTCCCATATTCCTGTGTTCCGCTTTGAGTTCATTAAAGTCTTTGGAATTTACTTGACTCCTCGTCTCCTCGCTCCTTTGTTCCTGTGCTCCCCGTGTGAATCGTGACACACACACACACACACACACACACATACAAATACATACACTTACATAGAAGCAAATGTACATGCATAATTGAAATGGTAATAATAAAGAAAAAGATTAAAAATGTTAAGGTGTCCTTGTTACATGTACTTACTATTATAACAACAATTAATTATGCATAATTACATGCAAGTAACCTTAAACCAAACCCTAATCCTAACCCTAACCATATAGTAAGTACATGTAGTTAATTAATCTTCACTGAATCCATGTCTAAGGTTTGTAAATCATTAAAGAATGTCATAAATTGTTGCCATTTTCAAAAAAAGATCCCCCTACCTCTGATATTGTACGTAATTTTTTTTTAAAAAGTTAAAAAGGCCAAATCTTTGACCCAAACTGAAATAGAAGGGGGTTGTGGGAAGGTTCAAGATAACGGTATTCTGCTCCTAGCAAGAAGAGATGCAATAGCCATGGACTCAGCATGTCCTGGCACTGAATATGAATTCACATTTTACTATGAGGGAATACACTGAATTTATTTGGCAAATTCCACCTCCTGATCTGAAAGCGAGCCAGTGGCATCATTGACCCCAGGGTAAATAAAAATCTGTATGGACCCTGGACTGTGTATCATTTTTGATGATTTTGTGCCAAATTTTGAATATGCAGAAACTAAACTTCATGTCAGTGTAGATGAGATGGATGACACGCATATAAATATGATGCATTTACAAGAACAGATGTAAGGGACTTTTTCCAAGTGCTTAAATTCTAAATTTTGCCCACAGAAAGCAAATATTAACTTTTTTTTTTTTTTTTAAGTTTTACATGTTCCTGAAAATGTTAGAGAATGTCTGTTAGGCCTAAAAACAATGCTGCTAGTTACTCGTCACATTAGTGTTGATCATTCATGTGCATGCACAATATTCTTAGAAATGAACCTTAAAATAAATGTTTAAATGTTCATTGTTCATGTTCATGAAATGTTCAGCATATAATTACACATTGTGTTTTATTCTCCACAGCGTATCTACACCTTAGTGCAACAAAGAGGGAGAATATTCACCAACAAAACAATTAAAAGATACTTGAGGCACCATTGTGGCTCCATCCTCTGGAGAACCTCTAGAACCTTTTTCAGGGTGCTGATCTCCTGGCACTATGTATCTATATCACAAGTTCATGCTTTCATTTGGCATGCTCTTTATATGCAAAAATCACCTTTTGCATGCACCTGATACACATTTTACTGTATATGCATCTGATATGCAATTTACACATTTCACTGATTGATTTGCAGGAAGCATCAGAACTTTTAAAACCACTAGAACAACACAAACAAATCAAATGGATTTTAAATAAATACAGTAAGAGGAATGAATATGATTTTACTTGTTTATGAAATATAAAATTATGAAATATGAATTATAAAAAAAGAAATACATAATAATTATGCTTTACTGTTCTTGCATTTTGTAAGTCCTTCAGAGAACTGTGCTATTTAAAAAAAGTGTCTGAAGTATCTTTTCATTTTCTGAAACATGCCAGTTAGATTTTGAATTCCATGTCATCACTTTAAAGGGGTCATATGATGCGATTTCAATTTTTCCTTTCTCTTTGGAGTGTTACAAGCTCTTGGTGCATAAAGAAGATCTGTAAAGTTGCAAAGACTAAAGTCTCAAATCCAAAGAGATATTCTTTATAAAAGTTCAGTCAGCCACGCCTACCTAAAACGGCTCGTTCTAACACGCCCCCACATGTCTACGTCATGATGCGGGAAGATTTGCATAACGCCGCCCAAATGTTCATGCAAAGAAAGAAGGCGTAACTTTTATTCTCGCTGTAGTATTGTTGTTGCCGCCATGTCGAGACGCTGTGTGTTTCGTTGTGAAAGCAAAACTACTTTGTTTGGCCTTCCAAAAGAGGACGATATCTGCTTTGTCATGCCTGGAGCTGATCCGTGCTGGTCGCTGAGGAAATACATCAACTTCACGCTGTCGATCGCTGGATCGGTTTTCACCGTGGACGAAGCAGAGTCCAGCCCGGGGTCGTCACATGTGGTTGCCGCAAGCCCGTCGGCCGCGTCGTTCTCAAGCCCGCCGGCCATTCCTCACTCTAGCCCACTGTGTGTGACGCTGTGTGTTTCGTTGTGAAAGCAAAACTACTTTGTTTGGCCTTCCAAAAGAGGACACGACTAGAAATCAGTGGTTAACTTGTATTTACAACACTGTTCCAGAAAAGTTTAACCCAAATATTCGGATGTGTCCAGCACATTTTATGGAGGACGTTTCCTGATCCTGGTAGAGTAGACTACAATGCCGGCTGATCTGACTCACAGACTGTAAGTACGTTTTTTATATTTAAAGGATTTGCCAGACAGTAAGTCATTATAATCCGTAATTATGTCCCCACTGGATGCAACAAATGTCTCGTTTATAATGAGTTTGAATGTTTTTGTCTCATTGCTCCGGCCGGGACACAGCATCACAATATGGTAAGGGGCGTAACATTTCCATCACATGCTTGAGGTATTCGGCCAATCACAACGCACTGGATAGCTGACCAATCAGAGCACACCTCGCTTTTCAGACCGATGAGCTTTGTAAAAATTTACGTGTTTTAGAAAGGTGGGGCATAGAGGAGAAACAATAATGTACAGTATGTGGAAAATAATGTGTTTTTTTAACCTTAAACTGCATAAACACATTTCATTACACCAAATACACAAAATAATGTTATTTTTAGCAACATCATATTACCCCTTTAAAAGCAATTACAAACATGTAGAACACAGAGTGATCTAAAAAACCTGCTTATATCATCGTATTTCCAAGCACAGGGTAACAAGCACACAGACTATACATCATGAAAAGTTATCCAGCATGCAATTATTTAACAGCACATTCAGTCAGTTTCACAACTTGTAAGGCCTCCATAATTACCCTCTGTATCTAGTTAAGCCTATAGTCCTTTTTCTTTCCATAAGACCGAATATTTACAGTGTGAGCAGAGATGTGCAGCGCTGAGACATGGTGCAGTTTAAATACTCAAGAGAGGCCAGCTGTGCTCGATTCAGATCATTAAAAAAGGAAGAAAAAAGGAACTGGAGACCAAACTCTCCTCCACGAAGCTCAATCAACTCAATCATAAGGGCAACACAACCTCTAGCACTGCTTCATTTACAATTCAAGTTAGTGTTATTACAGATTAATCATAATCCTTTTGGTTGTGTTAATTGCTATTGCGCAAGTCATTGTTGGGGAAATTACAAAATACATTTTCAACAAACGTTTTAGTGGATAGCCTCTCATTTAACAATAAAAGGCATAAAACAGTCATTAAACCACCAGTAAATACAAAGTCCATATATAAATAAAAGTCCATCTGTTCTGGATGGTTACATAAATGATACTCTCAGTGTGTGTGTTTTAAGTAAGGGACACTCTGTTTCATATATCACATATGCAACAAGCACAAGTGACATTTGACTACATTGTAAATACAACCGAAATGCTAAACAGTCATAGTGTATGTCTGCAGTATGCATATAAAAAGATGCTCAAATGCATTTAAAATGCTATCACTATGAATTTGGCACAGAAACATGCATCTTTTGCTTTGTTTCCTGTTCTAACTCTAATAAAATTTTTGTAACATTGACACATTGAATACTGAAACTTTATAGGCTGTTTGGCTGTGAGACACTAAAATAGGAAACTATGTCGTATTATAAAGTACTTAACGATTTGTCAACCAAAACCAAAAAGCTGTTAAACATAAAAGCTCATAAAACATGTCCAATTGCATTTCTATAAAAGAATATTTACTAAATTATCACACATATTATACAAATATCAACTTAACGTCTACTTAGGCAAATTAAACCACAATTAAAGCTAAAAATTGAAGGTAAAAAAAATTACAAATATTCATTGTAAATTTCAAGTGTTTTATTACATTATATTATTTCCAAACAGCAGCCAAAAGTGTCAAGAAAGAATGAAAAAATGTGTACTTTCTCTTCTCTTAGCAACATTTGTTAGTCCTTAAGTTATTGTTGTTTTGTTAAAGCAATATAATAGACTTTGACAGACTCAGTATCTTGTTTCACTCCTCTTGTATTCTTAATGGAGAACATGCTCTCCATGTGGATGATGGAGTCTATAGCCAGCATGACGAGATCTGCTGCTTGAATCCTTTCATCCTTTCAGCTCTTATTAGCTGCCCTGCCTTGATCTTCCTTCCTTGGCGTAGTGTAACCTAGCAACAGCCAATGTTTTCACATTTCACACAGTTTACGCCAATTCACCTTTGTCTCCTATTCTAATCTGAGATTTTTTTTTTTTACATTAACACTTGTATACAAAAATTATTTGAATGCAATAAATACTGAAGTGCTCTTGGCTGTTTGGGTGTAAGAATAAAATATGCTACGATTCTGTATTACACAGTGAACAAAAGGCATCAAAACAAGCAACATTTGCTAATAGATGATGCTAGATGTTTTCCTGACTGTTAACCAACTGGTATCAAGGTGAATTTTAGAGGAGGTAAAGTCAGTTTCCCTCAAGTCCACACAGATAAAAAGCATTATACTGACTACGCACACAATTCACTAATGGTGGACCAGAAAATGTCTTCATATGTATGTATGTAGATACAGGTGCATCTCAATAAATTAGAATGTCGTGGAAAAGTTCATTTATTTCAGTAATTCAACTCAAATTGTGAAACTCGTGTATTAAATAAATTCAATGCACACAGACTGAAGTAGTTTAAGTCTTTGGTTCTTTTAATTGTGATGATTTTGGCTCACATTTAACAAAAACCCACCAATTCACTATCTCAACCAATTAGAATACTTCGTAAGACCAATAAAAAAAACATTTTTAGTCAATTGTTAGCCTTCTGGAAAGTATGTTTATTTACTGTACATGTACTCAATACTTGGTAGGGGCTCCTTTTGCTTTAATTACTCCCTCAATTCGGCGTGGCATGGAGGTGGTCAGTTTGCGGCACTGCTGAGTTGGTATAGAAGCCCAGGTTTCTTTGACAGTGGCCTTCAGCTCATCTGCATTATTTGGTCTCTTGTTTCTGGGTTTTTGTTAAATGTGAGCCAAAATCATCACAATTAAAAGAACCAAAGACTTAAACTACTTCAGTCTGTATATATTGAATTTATTTAATACACAAGTTTGAGTTGAATTACTGAAATAAATTAACTTTTCCACGACATTCTAATTTATTGAGATGCACCTGTATGTATGATGTCCTTCTAAATTTATACTACTTCCCATAGGATTGTTAACAGATAATAAAAGTACATTCTAATATTTATTTAGTTTTTAATTTGATAGCATTCTATTAAAATCTGTCATTTTGTGAGGTGTACACAACATCAAACATGCTTCCAAGTCTCATGTACACCAATAATCATTCAAAAGCACTGCAGAGTATTTGTCCAGCTGGGAATATCTCTGAGAACACCCTTTGCATTTTAAGAGGGGTTAAACATATTTTAATATTCATCAGATTCAGGCGCAACTAAAGGGAAATTACTATTACAAATCCTTTGCATCAAATTCCATGTCACAACACCATCCATAGAAATGCAAGATCTCTGTCAAACAAATATATATATGATTTGTCCTGACAACATGACAGTGGAATGTAAAGTCAGCAAATTGCTTTTTAAATGTGTCCTTGAAAGGCTGCACTTGAAGCAGAAGTTTGCTTAATGCTTTTTAAAATAAGAAACAAGCACTGCACTTCACAGCTCTCTGCACTTGATTTCATGTCCAACTGTTTTATGTATTTATTTATTTTCATAGTACAAGATCAATACAGCGCAATATGATGCTGGATCTTCTCTCTTCCCATCTCTCTGTGCTTTTTAACAGCATAGCTTTGTTTCTGTAGTGGTAATGAGGATGTGCTCTTTTAAAAGGCTTCAATGTCAATGCATTCAGTGAAATTACACTATTAACTCACCTCATGCATCAAACACCTTAATGTGGTTGGCAATGCATCTATGCACATATTTTTCTCACTTAAAAAAAAAAAAAATTAAATTTAAATACATTACACATCATACATGCTGTGAGTATGAAAGGTCACACTGGAAAACTTTTCACAAATAATTTCTTGCCCTGAATGCACATTTGTCATGTTTCCTCCAGCACATTAGAGACCTGCAGGCCGAGGCTCAGCACAATTAGAGGGATTTAAAGCCATCATCGAAAAACACTCCATCCTTTTGATTGACTCTCTTCCACTGCCCACACATGTAAACGCTCACCGACACACTTAGAAATTGTATCTTTTTATCTGGGTTGTTCAAGTGCATATGGGAGTATTAAAAGTAGAAGGTGAGGTATAAGCAGTCAGGCCTTTGCTGAAAAGTTTAGGGACCATTAATGATCTATGTTTAGAAATGTAGGTGGAAAAATAAGATCCAGTTACCATATCTTACTTCAAGAAGCATTTTAGCTGTGGCTGAGTTGATTCTTTTTGTTTAAAGATCATATTGTTTTCATTTAGTACTGGCCTTCATAAGCTATAAAATACATTTCCCAGAAGACAAAATAAGTATAATTTACCCGGTTCATCCAATCCAAAAAGTTTACACCCTCTGGCTCTTAATGCATTGTTACCTTCTTGGGCATCAGTGAATGTTTTCATGTTTTGTAATAGTTGTGTATAAATCCTTCAATTGTTCTCGGTGTTAAAAAATGGATCTCAAAATCAAACAGTCACTGCTGGAAAGGGTTCGAATATGCAGAAGATGCTGGAAAACCAACGAATGTGCAGAACCTGGAGGAGTTTTCTGAAGAACAGCAGGTAGCTGAACTGCTCAGGACAACTGAGGAACACATGAATAACACAAAACATTTATTTTATATATATATATATTTTTTTTGTATTTTTTTTTATAAGCTATAGTCTGTTGGATGCCACTCCTAAGTCAAGCCCGCAAGCCGTTCTACTGTCAAGGCCGCCGGCCGATCCCCTCCCAAGCCTTCAGCTGACAGCAACCCGCTTCTTAACCCCAAATCAGAGGAGGAATATGCGGAGGAAAAGACTGTTGGATCCAGCCCCTGAGTCCGCTCCAGTGTCGGCTCCAGTTCCTGAGTTTACCCCAGAGAGGGCCCCCCTTCCCAAGTTAAGCCCAGAGAGGGCTCCTGTTCCCACGTCCAGCCCAGAGAGGGCTCCTGTTCCCAAGTTAAGCACAGAGAGGGCTTCTGTTCCCAAGTTAAGCCCAGGTAGGGCTCCCGTTCCTACGTCCAGCTCAGACAGGGCTCCAGTTCCCACGTCCAGCCCAGAGAGGGCCACAGTTCCCGAGTCAAGCCCAGGGAGGGCCACTGCTCCTATGTCAGGCCCACAGAGTGCCTCAGAACCCAAAATATCCACCAAGGAATTTTTTTTGGGGGGTTGGGTGGCTATAGGGATCTGGCCGTAGAGGCCAAGCCGAGTACCGAGGTACGCTCCGCCATGGCCCCCTGAGTTCCCTGCTCCGCCATGGTTCTCTAGTCTGCCTGCTCCGCCATGGCTCCCTGAACTGCCTGCTCCGCCATGGGTCCCGGAACGGGAACCGCCCTGGAGGCCGTCCGTCCCGTGTAAGCCTGTCCCTAGAGGCCTCCAGAGCGAGTAATTTAGAGTAATTTAGAGTAATGTCACGCCCATGGACTGTTTTGTGTTTGTTTTTCCTCCCCCACGTGTTCATGTCCATGTTCTCCCTGTGACCTAGTTTCTCCCTCATGTTGATTGTGTTCAGTGATTTCAGGTGTGTTCCATTTTTTTTCTTGTTTAGTTCTTAGTATTTAATCCCGGTGTTTTCCTTTGTCCTGCATCTAGTGTTAAACGTCTATTCCCCTGCTATGTGTGTGTCTCTTTATAATTAAAGATTGTTCTTTGTAAATGCCCCCACGCCTCCTCGCTCCAACGTGACACTTAATTTGTTAAAATTATTAACATTTTGCATATTCTACAAAGGGGTATGTAAACTTATGAGCAGAACTGTAATTCAAAGGGAAAACACGTTTTCATACCCTGTTGGCAGATATTTGTTCTTTTAAGCAAAAATTCAGTTAATTTTGTTAAATTTCTCAGAGAACAAGACTTTACTTTTTTGTATCTCAAGTGAATGTATCTTTAGTGACATGTGACATGTGGCCAAGTATGGTGACCCATACTTGGAATTAGTGCTCTGCATTTACCCATCCAAAGTGCACACACACAGCAGTGAACACACACAAACCGTGAACACACACCCGGAGCAGTGGGCAGCCATTTATGCTGCGGCGCCCGGGGAGCAGTTGGGGGTTCAGTGCCTTGCTCAAGGGCACCTCAGTCGTGGTATTGAAGGTGGAAGAGAGCGCTGTACATTCACTCCCCAGTCCGACTCTCTAACCATTAGGCCACGACTTCCCCCCATTTTTTTTAATTTTTTTTTATTTAAGGATGTTTAGATATTTGTATTGGAAATCAAGACAAAAATGCTAAATAAGGTTTGCTGCAATGCATGCAATGATTTCCATAACCTTCTGAATTTAAGACTTTCTACTCTGATTTAAGACCTTTCTAAGGCCTTAATTTGTAGAAGGGCAAATTAAAACTTTTTATGATCTACCGAAACCATGAATGAAGCTACACAACACACACTCACAGCTGCATCAACAGGGCAGTGTTTGCAGTGCATCTCTGTGCCTTACACTGTTTAGGACACTGAAATGAGCTTTTGATGAGAGAACAATCCTTACTCAGAGACTGTGGGGAACAACGCCTGCTCTCTATCTCTTAAAGAACTCTCTGTGTCTGTTCTCTAGCACACACACCTCACTGTTTCCTGTGTAAGTAACAGTGTGTATATTAGAATCAGTGATACTGGAGGACAACTGAGAAAGTTTAACCTGCTGACTGGAATACTGAATACTATCTGGTCTGGTTCAGCGACCAGATTTGACAATAAAGGTCACAATTGACCATTAGGATAGCTGAGAGGATTGCTGAGGTCCCCTTAACCACAGTCCTTGCTTTGCAGAAGCAAATATTAAATATTACAGACTTCACACACTCAACCACAACATCTTTGAGCTTTACAGATGCTACAGAGAATTGAGGCATAAGAGCAGCTTCTTCCCTCAGACCACTAAAGCCAAAGAATCTCTCACAAACACTTGCCTCATCTTTATACTGCAATATTTTTGAGACATGCAGCGTTCTTATTTATAAATATATTTTTTATTTACTTTATTAGTGCTTTAACAGCAAGAATGAAATTAGGTTAAATTATATTTAGATTAAGTTAAAAACAAGTATACAAATTTAAATTAAATAAAATTATCTTTGCTGTTAAAATTAAGTACTGGAAACTAAGTCAAATTCCTTGTGCCTGTGCAATCATAAAAGGCAAATAAAACTTTTTTTATTCTAATGCAGGCTAACATATCCATAAACACATTCTTTCTTTTTGTTTGCCTCAGGTAGTTAAGCTTACAGTGCCATGGGCCAAGTCTGAAGTATGAAGACTGTGCATCATTTGAATATTACTTTAATCTGTTTAAAAATATAAATGATTTTACTCCATTCAGCATTTCTGAAACTTGTGGAAATAACTAGTAATGTTGTGACAATTAATTTGTATCATCCGATTTGACACTGCAAGGACTGGACTAGTGTGATGACTAATAAAGCATTATTTGTTGAAACAACATCTCAAACATGAGTTCTGTACAGACATGGTAGTGCTTTATTATGATTTGTAACAGTGGGCAGAATCATCTACTCCTCCACCAGTGGCGGAGGAGAAAGCTTTAACTGGAAATTCTCGCTGTGATAAATACTTCCTGTTCCTGGATGGACAGGGTTCGAGAAACCGGCCCTCTCATTGCCATGAGAATGTGTGAGTTCTGTAAGAACAGCAAGCTGAAAAACAAAGAAAACAGAGATGAAAAGTGTGGCAGTACAAAGAAAAAACAACCTGTAGTTAATAATTAAATTAACAGCTAAATACTTATTTAAAAAAAACATTAACAACAATAATATTAATATTATATTATACAATTAAAAATAATTAAAATATATACTATAATATAACAAAAATACTATTATTATGCAATAATAATAATATTATTAATAATAATTATTATTAAAAAAAAAATCTTAAAATTGAGCAAGACAGCACCATCATTTAAAAGAAAAAAGTTGTTGTGCAGTTGCATTAACTATGGGGGGTAGACAAAAATACTATTGGGGTACTAGCAAGCATGGTTCGGCATACTTCACAGTACTAGCCATAACCTCTGGTTACTGTCTCATCTTTATTTAAGTTATGTAGTTAGATTAACTATAGGGGGCTAGATAAAATACTATTGATTATCAAGCATGGTTCGGCATACTTCATAGTACTAGCATAACCTCTGATTATTGTTTGAGCTTTAAGTTGTACATGACTGTAGGGGGCTAAACAGAACCACTATTTAAAGAATGGCAAGCATGAGGCAGCCTATTAAATAGCATTTTTAATAACCTCTGACTAATGATCAGACTGGAGAATTTGTAACCGTGAGGTGTGTGTAAAACGGCCGATGCGAGACACTCTGAGCGACATAGATTCCTAATGAACGAGTAAAATATAAAGTGAAGAGTTAAATAGAATGATCAAATGTCAGAAGAATAATAATTAGAAATGGACAAACAACCCATTTGCATTTCAATCTAATTCAATGTCATAATAAAACGGAGTCAGATTGGAATTTCATTTAAATTAAATTACTTTGCGCACCAAAAAGCCTGAACATGCAGGAAACCTTCAGACACCATTGGATACCTTCATTGGGCCAATTGGGTGGACACTACACTGCCATAGCCACATTGAACCTAGCTGCAAATTCCAAAACCATTTGCTAACAGTGCAAGATGAATAAACAGTGTTAAAAGCTTCTTAATGTGTCTCAAAGTGCTTTCCATGTAGCAATTTCTGAGTTTTTCTGAATACAAGCTTTAATTAAAATGTTTTATTAATTAATTAAATTAAAAAATGAATAGTAATTTTTCTGCACCCAACTGCTAAGGTTTGGTCACATGTGACTTTGTTTGCTGAGTACCAGGTCAATGTCAAATTTAGGATGCCTTTTATTGTTTACACCTGGCATTACAGGCACAATATGTAACTTTTCGTCTCTAGAGGTCGCATTTTCAAAACAATAACAATGGTGAAGCTTGATGATGCTATGAAGGAGAGCGGAACGATGGGAGATGTCGTTTTCACCGTAGATATGTATACGTAGATGCCTAATTAGTGACAGTTTCTGTGGGCCGCTATACGTAAGCCGTCCGCCATATTGGAAGGGTCAACTTGACCATTCACCATAATAACCAATGAATATTCGAAGATAACACAATACTTACATATCTATGGGTTTCACCCCTCTCGCATTCTCACCTTTGAAAGGTTATCCCGTTTCTTCAGGAATTTAAATCCTGGCGGTTTTTAGAACCATCTTCGAATATTCATTGATTATTATGGTGAATGACGTCAAGTTGACCATTGCAAGATTGGCAGACGTGTCTACGTTCTTGGAGCGGTCGAATGAGGGATCTACCTATACATATCTATGGTTTTCACCATCCAGAGATGTCCGAATCATGTTCACGGATGTAATGAATTAATTTTTTTATTACCTGTACCCATGACTGCGGGAAGTAGGGGTGCTGAGGGTGCTGGCGTGCAGCCCAAGAAAAAATGGGGGGGCTGGGGGTGCGGTGTTAAAAATAAATAAATGAAAATTTTGTAACAAAAAATAAATAAAACTAATTTTATTAATTTGTATATTCATTAAAATTGATAGAAAAAATTGCCTAAGCCTACAGTGACAATAAGCAACAGTAAAACATGGATTAAGTTGAATCAAATTGATTGTGAAAGTCGTTTCAACTTAAACTGACTTAGGAAGTCGTTTGTTGCCATGACTTTTTGATCATATTATTACCTGTAACATGTCTGTGCCGGACCCAAATCAAGAATTAACGACCATTTCTACACCCATTGCCAAGATACAACCGAGAAAGAATGAGAGCGTCTATTACCTCAGCAGCAAACAATAATAATAACAATCTCTCATTCTCGCTTCTACAGCGCTTATTTTGATATTTAACGTTAGATATTCATATTCTTGGAACAAAATTAATGCTTAAGGTTGATTCAGTATTACTCAATGAAAAAAAATAATAAATCCCACACGCAACATAAGCAATAAATGAAAATTTTGTAACAAAAAATAAATAAAACTAATTTTATTAATTTGTATATTCATTAAAATTGATAGAAAAAATTGCCTAAGCCTACAGTGACAATAAGCAACAGTAAAACATGGATTAAGTTGAATCAAATTGATTGTGAAAGTCGTTTCAACTTAAACTGACTTAGGAAGTCGTTTGTTGCCATGACTTTTTGATCATATTATTACCTGTAACATGTCTGTGCCGGACCCAAATCAAGAATTAACGACCATTTCTACACCCATTGCCAAGATACAACCGAGAAAGAATGAGAGCGTCTATTACCTCAGCAGCAAACAATAATAATAACAATCTCTCATTCTCGCTTCTACAGCGCTTATTTTGATATTTAACGTTAGATATTCATATTCTTGGAACAAAATTAATGCTTAAGGTTGATTCAGTATTACTCAATGAAAAAAAATAATAAATCCCACACGCAACATAAGCAATACTACAATGACAAAGTAGCTTATATTAAACAAAAGTTTTATTAACAGAACGAATAAGACATACCTGCATTGTAACAAATAAATAAAATGTTTTAGGATTTTCCCCTTACTTCAAACGAATGCTAAGTTTGTGGCTCATTATTATTATTAATAATAATACAAAAGGCTATATAATAAAACAGTACAATGACAAATTCACTTATATTAAACTTTGAACTTTTATTAACAATATGATTCAGGAAAATATGTTTTACCCGCTTTGTAACACAAATAAATAAACGGTCTTTGGATTTCCCCTTTCTTTAAAACGATCGTAGTTTGTGGTTCATTATTAGCCTATTAATTAAAATACATCAGCCATAAAATAGTACAATGAAAAATTTGCATAGGCCTATATTAAACATCTAACTTTTATTAACAAAATGAATAAGACGGACACGGTTTACTTGCGTTGTAACCCAAATAAATAAGGACATTTCCCTCTTTTAAAACAAATGCTTAGTTTGTGGTTCATTGTTTTATTTCTTTATTTTTAATGAAAACAGCAACAATAAAGACAAACTCGCTTATATTAAACAAATAAATTAAACTTTTATTAACAAAAGGTGCGCTTTTGGATCATAGCGTCTCGCATCATTCTCGTCACGTGACCAAACCCGAGCATTTTATTCGCGACAGCCGTAATGGATTTAGTTTAACTGTACAACAGCATTTTTGTCCACGTGTTGCCGTAATAGTTTCTAAAAGCGGAAACTGATAGCGCGGATATTACTTTATTGACAGGCGACAACGACCAGGGACGAGCCATTATTTAAAATTGGAATTTCTCTGGATTTACAAATACTTGGGAACTTTTGGGATTAACGCAAGTACTCAACTGCATGAAATATATAAAACAGTGCAAGTGGCTTTTGGATAATTTATTACGAAACTCTTGCATATTGTGCCTTGAAAGGTTTAGTTCACCAAAAATTGAAATTCTGTCATCATTTACTCACCCTCATGTTGTACCAAACCTGTACGAGTTTCTTTGTTCTCTGGAACATAAAAGAAGATATTTTGATTGTTCATTGACAATGGACGTCATTGATCATCAAAAAGTTTGTGTTCCACAAAAGAAAGTTATACAGGTTTGGAATGACATGAGGGCGAGTAAATGATGACAGAATTCAGATTTTAGGGTGAACCATCCCTTAACATGCATTTCAGCACTTAATGTCAATTATTATTGTTTCACTGACAACTGAACCAATCTGTTGGTGTTGGCCGGTATAAGTTATGCAGGTTGCACCATGCAGTAAGATATACAGAAGAGTTAAAAAGCTTAAACACAGACTCACACCAACCAACCAGCCCCCACTCATTAGCAGCATTAGCCTGTCCAGAGTCATTCATTAATGTGTATATTTTCAGCAGGGACCTTGTTACAGCCTGAGCAATCAATGCGCATTTAACAAAACAGCATGAATCAAACAGCATAATCTATCATTCTCTCTCCAGCCTCACTTTGAAGCCCTCCCTTGCATCTTTATCTTCTCCTTCCCTCTCTGATCTCACTCATATTTTCCCTTTCTCTTTCCAGTCCACTCCTTCTATAATGAGTCCCTTTTTTCTGTGGGCAAACCAACTTTTCAGCATCAAATTCATCTGCATTACTCATTTCATGTCCTCTTCTTTCTCCTGCTGTTTATTAGCAGTCTTCAAAACACACTGCCATTTATAAGCCATAGTTCTATTCCTCACGCTTTTTCTTTTTTCTTTCGCTTCCCTATCTAAACCGGACACCTGCTAAGCGAAGGCTAAGGAGAGTGACGGATAAAAGCAAATACAGACACGGAAAGCACGTCAGTGGCTAATCATCGCCTCTTGTCATTGCGGTGGCTTTATTATTACCCCCATACTGTTAGCAAACAGGCTAAACACAGAGTAAGAAGTCTGGGCACGTCTGATGCCAGTAACGGTCTATCATACTTTACCATGAGCAATTTTCCACACTGCTAACCAGGGTTGAAACTCCTCTGGGAAAAAGCGTAGCATTAGATACTATAACAACCGTGTTTCATTCTCATTTTTTACTGCACCTATAGGATAAACTTATGGAAATGGTTGTTTGTCTGCTTGTTTAAGGAAAGCTTAGTTACTTTTACAGTATAAGATAGAGACTACAACACATCTGTACATGAATTCACGTGTTGTACTTCTGAGCGTGTTAGCTGGCAATGGGTTCTCAAGGAGTCATTTATGGAGGCGATGTATGAAAAATTCGCCTTTGTGTGAAAACTATGGTGTATGATTTAATTACACTGGTGGAGAGCTGGCAAAGTGCTGGATATGAAAAAGGACACTTTGTACTATTCTTTGTGCAATGGTGCCTACACTCTAAAAAATGCTGGGTTGTTTCAACCCAACTTTGGGTCAAATATGGACTAACCCAACTTTTGGGTTAAAATTTTAATGTAAAAATTTAGCCCAACCGTTGGGTTAGTCCATATTTGACCCAAAGTTGGGTTGAAACAACCCAGCATTTTTTAGAGTGTACTGTAAAATCCATATATGGATAAGGGCGAAAAGAGAGCCTGAAGGTTTATTCACACTAAGAACTGTGAGACAAAGCAAGCAATTTTCCAGAACCACATAGACATTGAGCTGTTAATATTAGCGTCCGGGTAGAAGTAAAATAAATCAGCTTAATAGGGGTCTGAAGGAATGCGTATTTCTTTGAGAATATTTTGCTATAACGTTTGGGACGACCAGAACCCTTCCTAGAGCTGGCCGTCCGACCAACGATCTCAAGGATGATCAGAAGAAATGGACAGCCCCTGAGTTAAATATATGAGTGTCACAGCAAAGGGACTGAATACTTGGGACCATGTGATATTTCCGTTTTTCTTTTTTAATAAATCTGCAAAAATGTCAACAATTCTGTGTTTTTCTGTCAATATGGGGTGCTGTGTGTACATTAATGAGGAAAAAAATTAACTTAAATGATTTTAGCAAATGGCTGCAATATAACAAAGAGTGAAAAGTTTAAGGGGGTCTGAATACTTTCCGTACCCACTGTAAGTTTTCAATGTGAATGAAAGTCTAATGGGTTTTGATTGACATTTGAGAGTGAGTAACTGATAACAGATTATTAATTTCTGGGTGAACTATTCCTTTAAATTGCAGGGAATTGATTATAAAACCTTTTTAATTGTGTGTCATTTCTTTAATTCCTTTTTCATTATTTTTTTAAGACTGCTTAAAGGTGAAATTTTCAAGAGCGCGCTATTTTGGGCCTGTACCCTATTAAAATTTTTTGGCATCAGAACTTGGGATATTGTATTTTGACAAAGTTTACAGTTAAAACATTTTAATGATGGATTTGTTTCTACAAACACGCAGCTTTTCATTTCACACGATGTTGATCGATGGGCTGAAGTCGTGTGCGTTACATTTGAATCAGCTGTTTGGACTCTCATTCTGACGGCACCCATTCACTGCTACAATATACGGTTTATGTGTGTTTTTCAAGTCTTCTCCAGGTAATACATATGAATGATACAGTGCTAACTGACATTCTGTGATAAAAATTGAAAAAGTGTTTGTAGTATATAAACCAATCATAATCATAAAATTGTCATTAGGAAAATATATATCAAAAATATTATAGAATACAAATTACTGGTTATTTTCCAGCAGTGTATTTTATTTCTTAGCCAATTAAGAGCGATAAGAAAAGTTTTTTTTGTCAATTAGACAAACATACATAAATAAATAAATATTATTATTATTATTACATTTGACATTTCTGTGCCCCTCACTTCTGAAATGATTGGTACGATTCCTGCCCTGTAACATAACTGAATATAAAACTATAGCTATATGCTGCGGTATCTTCATTTTACGGATCAAATAGATCAAATCGTGTGAAGACCGAAGAGTGTAAAGACCATCGACTCTACCGTGCCTGGTTATTTTCCAGCAGTGTATTTTATTTCTTAGCCAATTAAGAGCGATAAGAAAAGTTTTTTTTGTCAATTAGACAAACATACATAAATAAATAAATATTATTATTATTATTACATTTGACATTTCTGTGCCCCTCACTTCTGAAATGATTGGTACGATTCCTGCCCTGTAACATAACTGAATATAAAACTATAGCTATATGCTGCGGTATCTTCATTTTACGGATCAAATAGATCAAATCGTGTGAAGACCGAAGAGTGTAAAGACCATCGACTCTACCGTGCGACTCCACTGGGCAGGACACCGGCAAAGGATAAGTATCGCTTTTTATCTCTCCTCTTTCCACTTCTGTTTCAGTTTTTTATAATCTAGTTATTACTATGTGACAGTAAGTTATTGTTATTTTAGCCTGTGCGTTTGGCTCAGTGTTATTTTTTTAGGATTACTGATGAACTAATGTACTTTGATTTGTATTAGTTATCTATTTTAGTTTTAGTTACAGTTGTAGTAATGCCTATATAGGCTTTTAATTAAGTTTTACTTTTATTTATTTTGAGTTATTTCAGTACTTCAACATACAAAATGGAAATGAAATAATATATATATATATTAGTATTTTTAGAGTTTTAGCTTTTAGTTTTAATTACTTTTTCTTATTTGTAAGTTGCTTTGGATAAAAGCGTCTGCTAAATGACTAAAAGTAAAGTCAAAGTAAATAGGTTTTGTGGCTCCACGTGAATTTTTTCCGTGGGAAAGAGGCTAAAATGGCTCTTTTGATGCTGAAGGTTGCAGACCCCTGACCTAACCCAATCTCTACCCCTTAACTTACCCATCACAGAAACATGTGCAGAACGCTAGATTTAAATAAAAACATATTTTGGCTGATTTATAAGCCTTTTTAACTAGTAAGACCAGTAAAATGTCCTAAATAGTGGGCTGTCAAAGTATAATAATTATTATAATAATATAAGTGAGGACATTTGGTCCTCACAAGTACAGTCAAATCAAGCACACACACACGCACGCACGCCAAGTTAGTATTCTCAGGTGTTGGGAGTGTCTCTTTCAAAACATCAACACTCAATCTGCTTTTCACTTCTCATTTTAATTAATCTCTCTCTCAAATGATCTGAATCTTTTAAGTGTGACAAACATGCAAAACAATAAGAAATCAGGAAGGGGGCCAACACTTTTTCACACCACTGTATAGTATTTTTAGAGTTTTAGCTTTTAGTTTTAATTACTTAATTACTTTAATTAATCTTATTTGTAAGTTGCTTTGGATAAAAGCGTCTGCTAAATGAC
>NW_015505755.1:713781-714830 GCF_001515645.1 Sinocyclocheilus grahami
TCATTCTGTCCTTTCACCTCTCTTAAATCTTGTCCTTCTAATTCACTCATTCAGAACACCCTCCACCATTTCATTGCTCCTGCAATTTCATTTCCCTTCCACTCATTCCTATCAAAACAATCCCTTTCCTCCAGCTGTATTTCTCTTTATTGCACGCTTGTCTCATCTGTCTCCACACACATCTCTTTTTCCAGTGGCTTCATCCGTCTTCCTTGCCTTCTTCCTGGAACTGCAGCACTGAAGGAAAATGGACCGACTGGGACCTCAAAGAGAGCAATCAAAGCTCAGTCCAGACAAAGCATCAGAGAAACCCTGACAACCTCCCACACGCACACAGATTTCAGAAAGACTATAAAATAAAGCACACACAAACGCATGAACACCACACATCTTTCACTTCCTCCTGGTCAAAATCAAATGTTCCTGTAAGCTTAATCAGCAGGTTCAGAACGTTTAGCACTTCAAAAACTCTGACGCACTCGCATACGCTCACACACATACGCTAGTGCTGACATAATCACGACTGGAGTTTATCGCCAGTGCCTGGTAGCCTTCTTCATCCAGTGAATTTATATCAGGTTAATGATATTTTCTATCACCTAACCCAGGGGTCGGCAACACGTGGCTCTTTCATCTCTCCGCGTTGGGTCCCTGTAGCATGGGCAGAGAATACGCAGGGGACGTGTTCTCCCGACTTTTAATAAAACCTAACTCTTCCCCTGCACTTTTTTTCGGGCAAGTGTGTTCACGTAGACATTTTCAAGGGCCAGTGTGAATAAATCTACATTTAAATTAAAAGTGACAAGATAGTCACATCGTTTTGGATACGTTTTATTCGCATCCAAAACGATGAGAACATTACGGAGTGCTCAACACTCTCATGCAGTGTGTTTCACTTACACTCGAAGCAGAAAGTCCAAAATGGACGCATGTAAGTAGTAGTAATTTTTTACATGCCAAGAAATCCCTAATATGGACAAAGGCATCCAGCTATCACTGTAGCGAAGCTGAATAACAAGCATAAACCATAACTGATGAAACGTGAAGAC
>NW_015505755.1:715743-717601 GCF_001515645.1 Sinocyclocheilus grahami
TAATTTCTTTTATTTTCTTATATATAGTATGTGTATATATACAGTATAGTATTTTTAGAGTTTTAGCTTTTAGTTTTAATTACTTTTTCTTATTTGTAAGTTGCTTTGGATAAAAGCGTCTGCTAAATGACTAAAAGTAAAGTCAACGTAAATAGGTTTTGTGGCTCCACGTGAATTTTTTCCGTGGGAAAGAGGCTAAAATGGCTCTTTTGATGCTGAAGGTTGCAGACCCCTGACCTAACCCAATCTCTACCCCTTAACTTACCCATCACAGAAACATGTGCAGAACGCTAGATTTAAATAAAAACATATTTTGGCTGATTTATAAGCCTTTTTAACTAGTAAGGACCAGTAAAATGTCCTAAATAGTGGGCTGTCAAAGTATAATAATTATTATAATAATATAAGTGAGGACATTTGGTCCTCACAAGTACAGTCAAATCAAGCACACACACACGCACGCACGCCAAGTTAGTATTCTCAGGTGTTGGGAGTGTCTCTTTCAAAACATCAACACTCAATCTGCTTTTCACTTCTCATTTTAATTAATCTCTCTCTCAAACATCTTCAATCTGTTCAGCTCAGTTTCTTAATGCAAACCAGAATTTCATAATCTTCACCCAGACAAAGGAACAATGGGAGACACTAACCACACATGCACAAATACACACCTTGTCTGACGCTCTGGTCTTTTTTTCCATCTACTCATCCTCTGAAACCATTCACGGTTTAATTAAGGAGCTCAGAACTGGGCTGTGCAGTTCTGCTGTGTTAATTATGGGAAGTCTGCTGGGGATGTGCATGTGTGTGTGTTGACCAAACAGTTCTAATAAAACTCTTGAGGATGCTTGTGTGAAGGGATCTGCACACAAGACTGTTTACAATCAGCCCTCATGGGAGACGGCCATGTCAATTCATGTCCCACCCTAAAGCTCTGCAGGGAAAACTGTTTGGGGTGGGTACGATTTTTTAAATGTTTTTGATAGAAATCTTATGCTTATCAAGGCTGCATTTATTTGATCAAAAATATAGTGAAAACAGTAATAGTGAAATATATATTTTTTACAATTTCAAATATCTGTTTTCTATTGTAATGTATAATAAAATGTAATTTATTCCTGTGATACAAAGCTGAATTTTCAGCATCACATGATCCTTCAGAAATCAATCTAATATACTGATTTGCTGCTCAAGAAATATTTCCTTTTATTATCAATGCTGTTTTTTTTGGAAACTGTGATATTATTTTCATGATTTTTTAAAAAGAATAATTTATTTAGCAGCATTTATTTGAAATAAATAAAATGAAAAAAAAAAATACTTTGTAACATTGTAAGTGTTTTTACTTTACTGTCACTTTTGATCAACTGAATGTGTCCTTGCTGGAAAAAGGTATTAATGTCTTTTTGGTTTATTCTTGTACATTTTTTATTTCATTTTATTTATTTCTTTTAAAAATTTTACTGACCTCAAACTTTTGAATGGTTGGGTATAAGATTATTAGCAACTATGACTTTCTTTAACAGTTGTTCAACAGAAACATAACAAACCCTAATAAACAATCAAATGGTTTCCTAGAAATGTACCCAATTTCTCACTCCACATGGCTGTATGAAAAAAAAACATAGCACTCTGTGCAGTCTGTCTATGATGAATGAGTTAATTAGAAAAAGATAAAATGCATTGCGTGTTGACCGTGAAGTGGGGTGAAAGCAGTGTCTTTCAATAGAGGATCTGTATTCAGCGTCAGAGACCACAGCCTCTTCATATCCTGTGAGGAGATTTACTTAGAAACACAACGACTTACGGATACATTTCTGTCACTCATACACAGGAGGTAGGGAAAGAGGGAAATATA
>NW_015505755.1:719964-732137 GCF_001515645.1 Sinocyclocheilus grahami
GTGAACTCATTAACCTCTTAAGACCCGGCAAAACATTTTAGGAAATTTTTATTTTTTTTTGATGTCATTACATTGTTTTTTAGAGCATAAAAAAAAAATAATAAAAAAAGATATTTCATTCATAAGTTATGCTACGTCCTTGGTAGAGGACATCGGGACTTCATTTCTTTAAAAAAATTTTTTAAAGGCATGAATGAAAATGCATAGGCAAAAACAATTTATTTTTTTAAAATCACCAATACATTTTTAGTTTCCAGGATTTTTTTTTTACCAAACTTTGTATAAAGATAATTCTCAACTACACTTGCAACCAACTGTGCAAGTTCTCCCACTTAAAAAGATGAGAGAGGCCTGTAATTTTCATCATAGGTATACCTCAACTATGAGAGACAAAATGAGAAAAAAAAATCCAGAAAATCCAGGCTCCACGCAAGATCTCACCCCGTGGGGTCAAAATGATCACAAGAACTGTGAGCAAAAATCCCAGAACCACACGGGGGGACCTAGTGAATGACCTGCAGATATTTCATAGGAATATTGAAATATATTTTCTTTCCCTATTCATTTGTTGTGTCTCCCAAAATGCGTAATAAACATGCTTTTAGTCCCGGTGTCCTCATATGAGGACATGTATGAAATCAACCTCCTGTTTCGTAACAGAAAGTTATATTTTGATTTGAAACCCCATAACATTTTCCTGAGATGTTGATTTATGACACACAGTTTAAAAATTGTCCGATTTAAATTACAATTACAAAATATTATCATATTTCCATAAGAGTGTCACTAAATTAATATTAGACATTTTTGAAGACCAAGGAGTGGTCATGGTGAAACATCCAAACATTTAGTATCTCTGAAAAGCCCTGAATGTGCTCTGTACAGGACATCCAGACATAAAACTGTGGCATGTATAGTCTCAGAGAAATTCACTAAAATATAATGTCCTCATATGAGGATGCAGGGTCTCAGGAGGTTAATGCTCACCCTATTTTGGGTAAAAATAGGAAAGATAATACTTTTCTTAAAAGAAACAGGATTCCCTGAATTATCGTCATTGATATCGTTATTGTAATAAATACCAGAAATATCGTGATATATTTTTAAGCCCATATTGCCCATCCCTACACACAAGTAACACACACACACACACACACACACACACACACACACACACACACACACACACACTATCACTGTTGCCTCATGATTTTACAGCATCTTCCTTTTGTTGAATTATTAACATCTTAATTCATATCACAAAATATCATCAAAAATCTAAAGTTCCCTGATCTTTTGATAGTGTTCTATGCTCTATTTAATTATATTGTAACTTTCACAATGTAAAACTCCCTCCCAAGTTTCATTTATTAAAACTATGCTGTAAAATTGTCTTAAAGGGGTCATATGATGCTATTTTAAATAGGGATGCACCGATACTGAGCTCCTGTACTCGTACTCGTTAAAATGCCCAGATACCAAAGCCGATACCACACAGCATGTGATAAGTACCATATTCAGACAAAGAAACACCGACAACAGACAGCAGAATGGAGTTATTAGAGATTAAAGATGTCTACGAAGTATATGTATGCAATGACTATAAAATATTCAGTATTAATGCCTGTATAGCTGATTTGCGCCAGCTGGTAAGCAAAGCACGCTGAGTGGATTGAGCATGCGGCGGCGCAGATGCGCGAGCTTGTCGAGTGAATATCTCTTTCTCACAGACATCACTTGAAAGTTTGTAGTTCGGTCGGATATGTCAAAAACAAGTAAGTAAAACAATGATCAAGTTACTTAATGGTAGGGAGAGAGAGAGAGCGCACACTTCTGTTGTGTGATCTTTAGCTACCATAGAGAGAGAGAAAAAAATTAACAGTGAAAGTAACAAAAACTTGTAAAATACATTTTAATGGGCATAATTAAGTGTGAAAATAACAGAAGGATATACAGTCAAACCAAAAATTATTCAGAGACCAGAAATCATTTTTGATATTTTTTTACTAGTGGGTGTAGGACACTAGGCTATAGTTCATTTATGTAAAGTGAGGATAGCAAAATAAACTAAACTGTGATATATTATACCCAAAAATTCTTCATACAGTGGACTACCAGTAAAATTGATACAAATTTGGGACCAAAAATTATTAAGACAGAGTCTGGGGAAAAAATGAAGTTCAGGTTTGCATGAAGCTGGTTGACAGCATGCCCAGGAGACTACAGGCTGTCATTAAGGCTAAGGGTCACCCGACAAAGTATTGATAGTTGTGTAAATATTGACATTTGTATGAATAATTTTTGGTTTATTGTAATCCATTACATACCTTTCTATCAAAGTTATCTGACATTATCAAGCTGAATTTGTTCTGACTCCGTTTAACTCTGAGTTCTTGTCATATTTTATTACCATTTTCTAAACTGTAGCGAATAGTGATAATGTGAGAAATGTTGAAGGTGTCTGAATAAATTTTTGTTTGACTATCTACTTGATAAATTAAGTTAACCAACTAACATTATACATACTCTTTTGGTTTCTGTACCCAATATTTAAAAAATGTACAAATGCAATGAAAATATTGGTATTGGTACTTGGTATCGGCAAGTACCAAAAATGAAAGTATCGGTATCGGGCGAGTACTGGAAAAAGTGGTATCGGTGCATTCCTAATTTTAAAGATCATTATTTTGTGTATTTGGTGTAACAGAATATGCTGACATGCTTTAATGTTCAAAAAACACATTATTTTTCAAATACTGTACATTAATGTAGGTCCTTTATGCCCTGCCTCTCTCAAACACAGTTTTTAACAAAGCCCCCTCCTTTGACAAGCACAGTCTGCTCTGATTGGCCAGCTGACCCAGTGCATTGTGATTGGCCGAACACCACAAGCACGCGTTGGAAATGTAACGCCCCTTACCATAATCGCGAGCGTCAGCTTTCAAAGTAAATATCAAGACAGTTAATAATGTTGTTAGTTTTACCATCAGATCAAGCCCGACAGGGCAACAGAGTCACATGACAAACACAGTGATGATGCAGTACACAAGCCGCGGTTAAGACAGCTGACGTGCTATGATTTCTGACAGGCAGTTCACTCTCCTGTGATGTGACCCTATTCCCCTCTAACACACACACACGACGCGTTACTCTGCGCTGCGCAAAACTCCGCATTTGAACAGTCAATAGCAAATACTTAAACTAATAACAAAACATACTTACAGTCGCTGATTCAGAAGCACCAGATTGTCATAGCAAAGTTGGAATTGACCCCTTTTAAATTTTTTTTTTTAATAAATAGCCTTTGTGCACAGCCAGCCTTGTACTCTTCTAGGTTTAAAAAAAACAGTCTTCCATAAAATGCGTTGCACAAATTCGAACATCTGGGTTGTGCTGTTCTGTTGTAAATAAACCTTAACCAATGATTCCTAATTGCATCTACTTCCGGAAAGCCAAATAAAGTGCTTTTGCTTTCGCACAGAAACACACAGCGTCTCCCTGACATGGCTGCATCAACACGACTGCTGTTCCTGAAACCACGCCTTCTTTCTTTGCGTGCACATTTGGGCGGCATTATGCTAATATTTCCACATAGTGACATAGATATGTGGGGGCATGTTAGAACGAGCCGTTTTAGGTAGGCGTGGCTGACTCTTAACTTTTATAAAGAATATCTCTTTGGATTTGAGACTTTAGTTTTTGTAACTTTACAGATCTTCTTTATGCACCATAAGCTTGTAACACTTCAAAGAGAAAGGAAAACTTGAAATCGCATCATATGACCCCTTTAATCCATGTTAAATGTTAAAAGTGTATATGTACACACAAATGTCATAGGTAATACAGCGGAAGCAGGATATTTACATTAGATACTGGCATTCCTGAACACCAAAAGAGAACATAAATCTATTCAAGCTGGAATATTACTAACAATAAGATGCATGGGATATCCATCAAACTGTGGCTGTGTGGAAGAACATATTTATCTGTCTAATGTTAAAATAGCTTATATTTACCAACGACACCCTATTCCTAATAAGAGATAATATTCACTATGAAAAAAAGCATTCCTATGAACCTACATACACTGAAGACGGAATATGATAACATAAGTTTTTTCCCCAAACTTTTTCCCTTCAGAATATTACTAACAATAAGATGCATGGGATATCCATCAAACTGTGGCTGTGTGGAAGAACATATATATCTGTCTAATGTTAAAACAGCTTATATTTACCAACGACACCCTATTCATAATAAGAGATAATATTCACTATGAAAAAAAAAGCATTCCTATGAACCTACATACACTGAAGACGGAATATGATAACATAAGTTTTTTCCCCAAACTTTTTCCCTTCCTTTTATATTAGTAAAATTCTTTATCTGCTGAGTTGTAAGGTGTTTTGCTTGACGACAACTGAATTTTATTTGTGCATTAAAGCAAGGGAAAATGGTTATTACCCGCTGCAGCAAAACAAAAAAATAAAACACCCTTTGACTATGTGGACTTCAGAATAAAATGACCCCTTTAACAGAGCCCTTTTAAGTAATGAGTCACTTTTATTTAGCTCTAGACTTTGGGGACACTTACGGGACCTAGAAAAAGTTGCAACCCCCTTTTTGTATTAGGTCTGCCAAACTTACTTTAGAGGATTAAAATGTTCTGGTCTCATCAAACCTCTTCCTTCCAGCTGTTGAGTCTCAGAAAACAGAAAACAGTTATTTCAAATTGTAGAGGAAGGGATGTGAGAGTTTTTAAGGTGTGAATACTTTGCATTACCTGCACCATCCACACATACACATACTATGTGTTGTATTCATAATCATTGATATTCACACCGAGTACATGAGCCCGATTGTTCATCTCTCAGAAGCTCAGTTTGACATGATGGCATGTTTAGAGTAGTTTGTTTCCTCATTACAGAGAGTGTGAAGTCTAGCACAGAGACAGGAAAAGAATGACAGCACATTCACAAACACACTTCAGCATGTTACATTCTGTAGATAAGCGTACACAGCAGCAGCCTATCTACTTCCACTCTTAAGGCTGAGGACAGATGTTGAGATTGAGAGTGTGTTAAGAGTGATACTGTAACATTGACTTCCTATTTCTTTAGAAGATTAGGGTCAAACATTCCCCACACTGTGATTGCAACATCACATGATCAAACTGACTGGATTGGTTTGAGCTGGTTCGGGACCTAGAAAAAGTTGCAACCCCCTTTTTGTATTAGGTCTGCCAAACTTACTTTAGAGGATTAAAATGTTCTGGTCTCATCAAACCTCTTCCTTCCAGCTGTTGAGTCTCAGAAAACAGAAAACAGTTATTTCAAATTGTAGAGGAAGGGATGTGAGAGTTTTTAAGGTGTGAATACTTTGCAGTACCTGCACCATCCACACATACACATACTATGTGTTGTATTCATAATCATTGATATTCACACCGAGTATATGAGCCCGATTGTTCATCTCTCAGAAGCTCAGTTTGACATGATGGCATGTTTAGAGTAGTTTGTTTCCTCATTACAGAGAGTGTGAAGTCTAGCACAGAGACAGGAAAAGAATGACAGCATATTCACAAACACACTTCAGCATGTTACATTCTGTAGATAAGCGTACACAGCAGCAGCCTATCTACTTCCACTCTTAAGGCTGAGGACAGATGTTGAGATTGAGAGTGTGTTAAGAGTGATACTGTAACATTGACTTCCTATTTCTTTAGAAGATTAGGGTCAAACATTCCCCACACTGTGATTGCAACATCACATGATCAAACTGACTGGATTGGTTTGAGCTGGTTAGGGCTGATTGGTAATATGATATTTAACAGGACAATAATATCAACAGCAAGTCTTCAATAGGCCACTATGGCTCTTTTTACAACTACAGTTAGATGTGACCACATTTATATGTGAAAACACAAACTGTTATTTATGAATAACGTGAGGTTGCATTAAGTGAAAAGTTTAGATCATTTACTGCACTTTAAAAACATTGCTGTAGGGGTGTTGCAGTATACGCACTGATGATAACCATGATACAGTATTACAGTAAAACAAAACAAAACAAAAAAATAATAAAAAGATGTTAATACTACACATACGAAAAACACTGCTGTAGGGGTGTTGCAGTATACGCACTGATGATAACCATGATACAGTATTACAGTAAAACAAAACAAAACAAAAAAATAATAAAAAGATGTTAATACTACACATACGAAAAACACTGCTGTAGGGGTGTTGCAGTATACGCACTGATGATAACCATGATACAGTATTACAGTAAAACAAAACAAAACAAAAAAATAATAAAAAGATGTTAATACTACACATACGATATTATTGTAAGTAATCCAGTGACTAACTATCTGGTTGAGGCTCCAACGCAGTGGGTTGAGCCAGTGTGTAGCTGTCACACAAAATCATCTCAGAGGAGATGACAAGCGAAAGATTTTTGGATTCTGTAAAAAAGTTGAGGTGTTAGAAACCCCAGTCTGCAGAAAGTGCTTATCAACAGTAATTCTAAAAACACTTTAACTGAAGCCTTTACGTATAATGCACTTTAAGGGTACTCATAATCAGTGTTGGGCAGTAACTAGTTACTAGTAACTTAGTTACTGTAATAATATACATTTTTGAAGTAACTAGTAGTGTAACTAATTACAAATAAGATTTCAGTAATAATATTACAGTTACCATCCATAAAACAGCTTAGTTTCTTAGTTACTTTTGATGCCTCAACCCCGCTGATATAAAATCCAACAATCAAATAATTTCTGAAAATAAACCCTAGATTTATTTTCATAATTTCCACGACTCGCACATGCATGTGATGTCCCCAGTGCAGCAGGCAAGCTTGGAATATGGAAAAGCTTACATTCAGCAGATAGAAATATTGCATTATATTGATTTTGTCAGGAAAAAAGATGATCTGAACACTGTTGTGTAAGTTGTGGCTTTACTTTACTCTGGCATTACATCCCACCCACATCCCTCTGATCAGCATGTGGTACATTATATTACTATTACTAAAAATCTTTTTGGAAAATTAAACGGTCTCTACAAAATGTGATTTGATAAAATACATAATGAAATATAATCGTATATGGGTAACGGAGAAATTACAATTAGCTTCAAGCTACACATGACAATTAATGAGATTAATACAACACTTCTACTTGAATGTCACTATCAATCACTATTGAGTGTTTGTAATAACTTCTGACTGCGATCCAATGTGGATTTTGGTCAAATGATGAGGCAGAAATATGTTGTTAGTAACATTCTAGATTAAGAATTTTATATGGAAGATACACAGTTACAACTTCTGTGGGGCATGAAGAAAAGGTAACGTAGCTAGTAGTGTAACTAATTACTGTTGCCAGAAAGTAATAAGTAACAACATTACTTTTGAAAGCAGTAACATAAAAATATGTAAAATATTACATTCTTTGAGTAACTAGCCCAACACTGCTCATAATGCATGTTGTAATGCATTTTTATCTATTCTTAAATAATTGTAACTAAGGGTAAAATGCATTATATTAATATTTTTATTACTCTTGTTACATTTGAAATAGGTTGTTTGTCATATGGTTTAATAAAATATACTTTATAAAGGTAAACAATGAATGGATAATTATTACAATGTAATATATCTGTGGTTAGTATTCTTCATGAGATAAGACAATGCACTGTAAGATATATCACAAGGCCAAATGAATGCATTAATACTTTTAATAATGCATTATATATAACAGGTTCAAGTTCTTTTTGGAATCTCCTGTTAAAAGATAAATAAATAAAAAAATAAAAATCTGACTGACTGACAGCATTATTTATGTATTTATTTAATTTCTATACTTATTGCGTTAATTATTTGGGCCACAATAATCATGTAGTAAAAATCTGCCAAAGACATTCATGTGAAGTGTGAAGTATAGTGTAACCTCAATTCATATTGCTTACATAACACATAACAAAAATGCATTTACACCATTAAATGTGTCATAATCCATGTCAAACCACCTACAAATATGTTTTCAGTGATTCGATCACGACCCAATCATAATGTCTCATTTTATGACAGTAAACGAATATTAATTCCAGGTGTAAATGGGGCAACTGGCCTCTTTTATTCAAGGACACATTTAACTAAAATGCCATTTGACACTGAGGCAACTTAGTTTTTAGTCAGTAGCAGTCGACATGGACCTTCATTGGATTCTGTTGAGTGTCTCTATGTTTGTGTGAGTTTATGTGGGGGTGTGTACATGTGGGTGAGAGTATATGTGAGTGCATCTGTGTGTATATGATGGATAGAGCTGTGAGTGGAAATAAAGGCATGAATAGAGTCCAATACTACAAGTCTCTAATCTGGAAAATGTATATAAATATAAAAGTAAGGGGGAGAAGGATGGCCTTCCAACCTCACATATACACGCATGCAAATGTACTGTATATGTGCACACCTGATTTTAAAACTGGACCACTCAGATACAGCACGAGACGTAGACAGATGTGACAGTAGGTCAGAGGGCAGAGGACTGTGTGAGTGTGTTCAGACAGGATACTGACAGTCAAACACTTGTCTCTGTCTGATAAGTGCTGACCCATAAACAGTTAGAATCAATGACTCCAGTGAATATACAAAGGCAACACATACACACACATTGTATTGCATAACAATCTGCTTTTATGCAATAATCTTGTAAGGCACTGACACATGTATTCTCAATGGCTGAAAATCCCACAAAATCTGCAAAAGAGCTGCAGTTCAAGCGTTTACATATGAGGGGCGCAACCACCAGGGGGGCGTAGGGAGTTTTGCAGAAAAATGGAGAAAAAAACAACACAAAAAAAACAGAAACCACTGTGGCAACAGCATTTAAGTGTGCGAATGGCGGTTGGCTTTCTGCCTTTTATAAAGCGGCGTCAGTCGCCAATTCCTCTAAATCTTTCTCATTCAAACCATTTACTTTGCACCATCTGACCCAGCCCGATACAGAAGATCCTCTCCATCGAAGAGCACCGCTTCAGCGAACGGCATCACAAGCTGCTAATGTGAACTCAACCTTCAACAGCAACACAAATATCGTGTCTCCACTGGACGCAACCGTTGTTATGCTGCAACAGCTAAAAATCTGTCTATGCTGGACATGACAAAGTGACCGATGCAAATCCATTTGTCCTTCCATGTCAGTAGTAGTGCAAGCGCTTAGAGCATGTCAGAAATAGAATGGGCCGTCAAGCTTACTGTCGGGATTTGTCGCATTGCACCGCATTCAATTGAGATGGGTTCAAATTGTCTTTAGTCGCATCGTGTTGCGCTGCTCACGTCCGGTGTAGACATGGTTAAAAAGTGAAACAACTGTATGTTTTTTTTTATTAAAGGGGAAGCATGACCAAAAATTTGAAAACCACTGCCTTAGAGAATTTGCAAGGTTTAGCATTTTTAAAAAAAACTAGAAATATCATAAAAACTGCATTGTTTACTTATTAATTAGTACTGCAGAACTTGATTGTATTTTAGTACTGAAGAAGCTGCATAACAGACATTTACAAATATTCCACAAGACAAATAAATGCAATTGCAGAAAGTAAAATATGCCTATGAAGTCTTGGTTGTTAGTATCATATACTGCTTCCGTGAGTACTATCCATGACTGCTTGCAGCCTTTTGTAATAACGTAGTCCTTGAGCTATCCTGAAGCTGGATCTCAACATCACTGGGCCAATGTGGGGATAAACTCAACTAGCATGCAAGAACTTAAAGTACCTGGGAGCTTTTTTTCAAGAACAGCCCACAAATGTAATGTTCTGGACAAACCAGGGGCTTATGCACTGCTATCACAAAAGGCTGCAAGCAGTTATTGATGCTTGCGGTGTCAACACCAGATATTAATAACCAGGGTATGCACAGCTATGTATGTATTGAACAGGATAATATGTTTAAATTAAGTAATTTTTTTGTCTTGTGGGATACGATATCATTCAAAAGTTTGGGGTCTGTAAGATTTTTTTTTTTTTTAATGAATTTAATACTTTTATTTGCCAATTAAATTGATCAAAGTGAAAGGACATTTATAATCTTCACAATATTTCTATTTCAAATAAACCTTGTTCTTTTGAACTTTATATTCGCGAAATAATCCTGAAAAATAAAATCTCATCATTCATCGTTTCATCATCATATCATCGTTTTCACAAAACAAAAAAAACAAAAACATGAAGCAGCGGTTTTTAAAATCGGTAATAAGAAATTATAAGAAAACAGTTCTTTTAAATTGCAATATTTCACAATAATACTGTATACACAATATTTCTTTTTAATGCAGACTTGGTGGACATAAGAGACTTCTTTCAAAAACATTACAAAAATCTTACCAACCTCAAACTTTTGAACTATAGTGTCTACATCAAACAGCTTCACCATAACTAAAATAAAAATTATGACAGTACTAAAACGCAATTTAAAAAAAAAAAAAAGAAAGATAAACAGATTCTGCAAGTGGCATGTCAACATTTGAGTACTGTGAGAATGGAAAGAAAAGATTTTAAGGTCAGCCGTACCCTAGATGGTCCTCTGTAGAGAGTGCGGAAATGATCCCAGGCCTGTGTCTGCTGGGCATCCAGAGTGGCTTCAGTCAACATCTGCAGAGAGAAAAACATACCAACATAACAGCTCAACATACTCACAGAACCATAACACTCCTGACTCATCCTCCAGCTAAACCACTTTAGAATGACCAGAGATAATCCTAAAGACAATTAAATGTAACATTTTGGTGAAAATACACCGGCAACATTAGAATGTGAAGGGGCAAGCCCTGCTGCCAGATATGGACTTGATAAATAGCAAACTGCGCAACTTCTAAATAAAACCCTTCAAGAATCAGAGGAGTGTTAATTGCATCAAATGTGACATTTTCATACACAAGCCTAAGATGTGGGAAAGAAAAGTGATTAAAGCCTGACGGATGTGACATTTAAAAAAAAAAAAAAACATGACATCAAAAGAAATATCAAGCTGTAGTAGAAAATAAGTAGTGAAATGCTTTGAGTTTGCTTGCCAATTAATTGTTTATGTGGTCATATGCTGCTTTTCTGTATGAATTTGAAGAATTTACACAAGTAAATATACATTATTTAATCTACAATAATCCATATTTAATCATTGTTGGACCAGATTTACAGACAGGCCCATGATACACAGTGACAGGTTCAGTTATTTAAAGACACATTCCAGTGACCTTCACACCACTCAGAATCATTTCATCACTTGGATTTCCTCAAATCAGCCTCCAGTGATCCAAAACCTCTCGGTCTCTGTCATCCGTCAATGACTTCTCCAGTCCCAAAGGCATGAAGTCAAGCACGCACCCTAAAGATCTGCCAAACTTTGCCCAGAGACGGTTTTCAAAAGAATGTTCCAGAATTAAACAAAGTGCACTCTTAAAAATAAAGGTGCTTCACGATGCCATAGAAGAACCTTTTTGTCTAAATGGTTCCATAAAGAACCTTTAACATCTGAAGAACATTTCTGCTTCACACAAGGTTCTTTGTGGCGAAATAGGGTTCTTCAGATTACAAAAACGCAAGAAAGAGATGGTTCTTTAAAGAACCTTTGACTGAATGCTTCTTTGTGGAACCAAAAATGGTTCTTCTATGGCATCGCTTGAAGAACCTTTTGAAGCACCTTTATTTTTAAGAGTGTGCATCCTCACTTTACCTCACTGGGTCTCTATATATAATCAGAGTCGGGTTTGAGTGGCACAAAAGACAAATGCTACTGTCACTGCAGAAAAGTAAATGCAATTATTGCGCCCTCCCTTCAGCAGAAAGAAGGAGATGAACATTGTCACGCTGTTTCAGCTGTCTCTGTACGCAGGGAGCTGAGCTGGAGGACGTCAATTTTGCGTGACAGTGTTGTGGGAAAGGTAGGATAATTTGGTGGAGTGTTCATTAAATCCGTTATTTACGCATGGCTTATTTAAATAAACCAATTACACACTTTTTGATAGCCCAATGTATTTCATTGCTTAAAAAAAAAACAGTAAAAGCCACTTTTCTGCACCTCGAGACATCAGGAGGAGCATTTCAGCCAACTAGACAAGGTGTTGAAATTGTTTAGAGAACATCTGATTTAATTCTAAAGATCTGCCATTT
>NW_015505755.1:732147-744178 GCF_001515645.1 Sinocyclocheilus grahami
CAATATAGTAAGAGTACCATAAGCATTTTTAGTGAAATGTCTGAGAATTCTTTGGTGGCTATACCAAATATAATTGAGGTGGTCGATTTTACCCATTCATTTAAAAACATATGCTCTAGGGAAAAAATGTGCCTCTATCTACATTTTTGCAAAACTTCAAAAATATACCAATATATACAATTTACCAGCTGAAGTGAGCACTAAAGGCAGTAAAACAACTACTTTTATTCCTGATATGCATAACAAATGTCCACATTTGCATCATCAGCTCCATATAGAAAGCTTTTCTGATGTAGTAAACCATCTCGGTACCTCACCTGGTAGCACTTGTGATGTGTCTTGAAAACTTGAAACAGTCCACGAAACATGAGGCATGATAAAAGAGCTTGTAGAGGCTAGATAAAATGGCATGGTTGCTTTAGCAAATGCATTTTTATCTCACTTTTATTCTTGTTAACAGCAGCAGTGAGGTTTAGTGAGGGGGGGGGGGGGGGGGGGGGGTTTTTTTTTTTTTTTTTTTTTTTTTTTTTTTTTTTTTTTTTTTTTTTTGGGGGGGGGGGGGGGGGAGGAGAGTGTTATTTTTAAAGGCGATAGAGCATTAAATTTACTAGGCGTCAATCATCGAACATATCATTTTCAAACTGCTGCAACACATACAACAACCAACGTAAAATGTTGCCACATTCACATTCAGCTGTTTCGGTATAACTGTAGTGCTAATCACCGGACATTTCACTTTGAAAGTGTCATGAAGTATGTAAGAAGCAATGCAATATCATTCTGCAGAAATGTCACCACAGGCACGTTTTTTTAATTTATTTTTTCAATGAGCCTGGGTTGAATGAAAAGTAATGTAGGTCCTATAAGTTCAATAAAATATATGAATAAAATAATATATTATTTAAATAAAATTACAATTGAAAATAAATATAAATAAATAAAACAAAGATTATATTGACTTCTAAAGTCACTGTTGTCTGGCACAACAATTTATCTGAATTACTTTTTTTTTTGTGGACTTTTCTCAGCAATTAATTGTGATTAATCCAATTAATTAGTCTGCATGTCATGCAATTCTTTTTTTATACCCGAATATGTATTTTTCTTTCATGTATGACATTTTTGTATGGGTTTGAGTACATTCATGCATGTAAATCTTTATCTACGCATGTAAAAAGCAGTTTCTACTCCAACAGCATTCAAAAATGAAAAGGAGAGAGAGACAGAGAGAAAAAAAACACTGTGTGTCATCCTGTCAGCCTTGTTATCATTAGCATGCAGGAGTTCTGAAGAATTGCGTGTTAATTAAAGCAAAAGTCCCCCACAGGTATAATTCTGTGCGTTAGCAGGTTTCAGAAAACTTGGACGTGAAGAAAAGTGCTGAATTTTGCCTGTTACAGATAACACAGTGCTTAGTGATGCTAATGGCTGAGGGTTTATTGAAGGAGAGAGAGGACGAAGGGATGCCGGAGAAGAGGAATAGGTCAAAAGGTTCATGTCACTTCCTGTCTTGTCTTTAAGGCACACTGTCACATTGCATAAAACGCCAAGTCTCTTGACCGACAAGCAATGAATGCTCAATGAAGAGAGAGAAAGAGCATGGCTCCAAAAGAGTGAGAACCCAGAGACAGAAATGTGGATGAGAGAGACAAAGATAGAAAGAAAGAGACAGACAGACAAAGCAGGACTGTTTCATCACTCCATTCCTGCCAGTAAACAAATGCATGAAAGTAGGGAGAGTGTAATGCAATCATAAGCAAGCTAATTTGCTTTGAACCAGCAGGGAAAAAGCCATTTACGTTTCATGGATGGATGAACACACAAAAGGCAGAGTGGAAAAGAGCTATGATTCTCCGTCTAGCTGAAGTAGAGCAATGATGCACCTCTAAAAGTGCTGGATTTAGTCAGTTATAGAAAAGAGAAAATGCAACACAATATTGAAACCATTGATACCAATTACAAACTAAATCTCAAATCTAAATTAAATTAAACTGCAATTAAGTTTGTGGCTAAATGAACTGTCAATATAAATATAAAACTATTTAAAACAGAACCATTCTTTCAGCTGACATACGATTTAATCATCTTAAACTAATCAAGTCCAGTGTAGTTGTAGAATGTAATTCCACTCACTTACCTTTCTCCCATGAGCCTCTGTTACAATCCCACGATGAGCAGACGTCACTTTGGTCTGAAACACATGAGGTGACCGGTTAAATGTGATTGACAGATTATGACAAAAGCAGTGCAGCGATACAGTCAGACTCGAATACAGATCTGTTATGATAATTTCCCAACTACCCTTACACTTTCATCTGGTCATAAAAAGGTGAAATTATCTGTCAAGAGGGTCTGCAGCAGTCCTCTCTATGATATAATTTGCTGTTTTATGTTTTTAAAAAAAAAAAAGTGTTTTATGTTTCTGCATGTTGGTCATTCCACATGATTTTGTTCTTCCAGACAAACTTTTTTTAAATATTAAGCAGCAGTGAAGCTTTTGTTTAAAATATAGATTTTTCTAAGAAAAAAAAAAAATTTAACTACTACTACTAATAAGCGTATCGTTAAGAATGTTATTCTTTTAATTACTCGCATATGGAAATGTAATATATGACATATACAAAACTGCCCTATATCAAGAGTTATATTTCCATATATGTTACCTTTAAGGCCATACATTATATTCACATTCTGTAACGGGCGAGCAGGAACGAGATGGAGTGAGAATTCAAATGCGAGCATGAAAGTTTATTTGAAAAACACAAAGTTTTTCTTTTTTAATAAATCTGCAAAAATGTCAACAATTCTGTGTTTTTCTGTCAATATGGGGTGGTGTGTGTAAATTAATGAGGAAAAAAACTTAACTTAAATGATTTTAGCAAATGGCTGCAATATAACAAAGAGTGAAAAATTTAAGGAGGTCTGAATACTTTCCGTACCCACTGTATATTCAGATTTGAGATGGTGTATAAATCTCAATTTTAAAAAATGTAACCCTTATGACTGGTTTTGTGGTCCAGGGTCACATATATATAATCCAATCCTGGAACAAGAATACAATCCACACAAATAAATCAGCTTGGAACACACATACTGTACAGGACCATTTTTGAATAAAGTATTAGATTATCACATCACTGACCCATTAATCCAGCACCTTTATATTTATTTTTTCATTTACAGTACATCACTAACTGTCACACTTACAGAAATGTAACATTCGTTTTTTTAAGGTGCAGTGCCGATTCAATCAGCAGGAATTATGGGCCGTGTGTTCAAGGTCAAGGCAGCTTTTTCAGCCGCTTTGTTTATGCAGTTGTGCAAATACTCTAATCACACTGGTTGGACACCTCTGTGATTAGGGATACTAGCCTTGCTCTCTTTTGTGCCTGCTGCCATAAGCCTTCTATGGTTACGACTAATACAGCTGCATGCAGAGAAAGCCATTTGCATGTCATTTACATACACCACTGCCACATAACAGAGATCCAATTAGCGTGGATAATACATACACCATGCATGAATATAAAAGTACTTTAAAAGTCATATTGCCTCTAATGCAAACTCTCTGTAGATCCATTTTGGCAGTATGAACTTGTAAGCAATATGACAATTCTTTAAGAATTCTTATTGTCGTCCATAGAAAAATGAGATTCTTTTGAAGCACAATATGCCAGAATTTTCATATTTGAAACGTGACTGTCTGACTGACCTGTGCCAGAGAAGTGGAGCGTGATCGAGAGCTCTCTGCGCTGGGTCTGTCCGCTGGCCGTGAGCCCTGGTTGGATGTGCATTTGTAGCAGCTCCACGAGTACTGCCTCTCGCTCAAAACACCCACCTCTTTACGCTGAAGACACTGGCAGTGGTACAGGTGTCCACAGCTACATATGAAATAAGAGTTCAGAATGATGCTAATCCTGGTCTGTTTGTGTAGTAAGTTTTGGCAGAGTGCTACAACAGCTTGTTAAGTAAGAAATATGGGACTCAAATAAGGCATCAGAACAGGGCGACCAATGGCAGATATAATGCTAATATTTATAATAGAGGTCTCACAATAACTATGATATTTAAGAAATTAAATATTGATATCACATTAATATTACACATACGATAATACTGTGAATACTCCAGCACCAGTAATGTTCTGGTTGACACTTCCAAATAGTGGTAGGTTGTATTGCACCTTAACACTGGTTGGCACCTGTCATAAACTGGAAAAAAAGGTAGAAGGTGCAGTGTGGAGCTACTACTGCCACATAAAATCAAACTGGAGGAGATGACCAGACAAGGCGGGATGTTAGAAACCCCAGTCTGCAGGAAGTGTTGATCCACAGTAAAGTTATTTTTGTACATCTTTTGTACGGTTATGGTCACAAAATCTCTTCACCTTTCTACACTTATACTTTAAGTTACATTCATTGGCCAACAAAAAAAGAAAACACAAAATAAACAAATTTAAAGATGAATTTGACTGATAGCATTATTTATTTACTTGTTTTTTTTTTAAAGAATTTGTATAGATGACGCAATAATATAGTTATCATAAACTATTTTGGCCACAATAACAGTGTAGAAAAAATTGATATCGTGACAGCCCCAATTTTTTACAGTAAATGTATTTAACAAAAAAAATTTAAAAATAATATATATATATATATATATAAATAAATTAACTGAAACCAGAGGCATGTGAAACGACTCAGAATCTCCCTTAAACGTTTCTTTTCTATCACAATCAAATACTGTATCTTTTAAAATTTGTGAAATGGATTAACACTTGAGCTTGTGCTGACATTAAATTGGTTCAGTTTATTTTCATGAGTGGAAGAATCTCTGTTAATCTACACAGTCTCCTCACCAGAGGCAATGTGTTTCAGCAAGGTCATATAAAAAGACAGAAGAGTGGGAGAGAAGGAGAGAAAGAGGGAGAGAGAGAGAGAGAGAGACAGAGGCTTTATGTATGCTCATTTTGCTGTTGGTACAGCATTTTGAGTATTACACACACAAGCCATATTGTACACATGCCTGCAAACACACACACACAAGCTTTCCTAAGGGATTGTTCAAGTGTGTGTATTTATGTGTGTGTAATTTACGTCTCAATTGTGTGGCTGCAAGTTATTTACTGCAGTGATTCCAAGTGGAGAGTCTCAAAAGCAAGGGGAAAATTTGTGTGTGATGTGTGTGCGTGTGTGTGTGAGTGAGTGAGAGAGGGGGGAATCAGGTGGTATTCTTGCCTTGCTCGCTATTTCCTTTGAATGACAAGCTGCAAATTCCCATTGGTCATGGAAGGGAGAGTGCAAACATACACTGACACAGACTTACTTCCACAGACAAACTGAAAGACTGGACAACCATATCTGGTTGACAGTTTAAACAGACAAACAGAGAAAGTGAAACAGAGATAAAATGGCAAAACACTTTAATTTTAGTAGCATGAAAGGAGCTCAGCAACAGGATATTCTGCAAAAACTTCTGATTTTAGTAAATCGGTTATAGTTAAAAAAAAATACTTGGGTGTTTAGAGAAGTTCAAGTTTTTGTGGCATTTCATGTTTTTAATTGAACAAAATAAATCTATTTTTTTAAGTTTTAGAAACTTGTTTTATTCAGATATTTTTCTAATGTTTAAATGTAAATGTAGGTGTTCAGGTGTGATGTTAATACACTTTGAGTCAGATAAATACTGCTCTAACAAACTATGTAATCTGATAGGTAGACAATTAAACAAAAATTTTATTAACCAATTTAGATTGGTAAAGGGTAGCTTGACTTTATTGTATTGTATTGTATTGTACTATTTTATTTTATTTTTAAGTTAACTGAAGTGAACTAATTCAGGTATGTTATTATAGGGTTGAAAAGGATACATTCTCAGGATCTTTTAAGGCAAGCCTTAAGAAACAACATATATATGAACTAACCCAGAAATTAATGTTCTAGAGGCTGAGAAAAGACATTTTATCTCTCTGTAACGAAAACTTCAACATCATGTCTAGACCGGACATAAGTGTGATACATCAATCACCAACAGTAAAATGATGCCTCATTCTGTTTCTGACAACCTTCACATGCTTGTGCAACGTCCGGCAACAGGGCTAATGGATTTCAAAGGTTTCAAAAAGTCTACAAAAGACTATGGCACATGGCCCATAATTCAAAGACTAAAAGTCTGCGGTTCAACTCATACTGTACCAGATGATTAATGTACACTATGGCCAAAGAAAACTCCACTTTCAAGGTTCAGTTCTCAAAAGTAACAGCTTTTGATTTAAATGCATGATTTAGCATTTATTTGGTCAAATATAGAATAGAAAGCAATAAAAGGGAACACACTGATGTCTGATGCAAATTTCTGGATGCAATTAGCCAATAGGTGACACTAAGGTGAAGAAAGCAACTCTATACACTAATAAACAAAAATCTATTAAATAAATTAGCACTGCAAAAGGATGTCAATAAGTGTAAGCAGGGGCGTTAATTTCGTCTAACAGTAGGGGGGGGACAATAAACATAAAATTTCTCAAAATCAATTTTAGAAGGGGACACAAAAAATACAGCTAAAATTGTACTTGTAAGGAAAAGTTTACACAGAAGAAAGCCTTACTACTATTAGTGTAACAGGGAGACCGTGCCAAATTAGACAACTTCAAGCTGTTGTGGTCGTGTCCATTGTAGACATTATCCATCAAGCAAGTAACATTATTATTATTGCTTACATAGTGGACTCATCGAAAAATACATTGGCATCATCTGTATTAAAGAGAAAATAATAACTTCATCCGATATTTAAGTGAATAAAATAGCCTTGACAGCCTTGGAGTTGCACAACTATTGACTTTATTCTCGCTCACCGGACTTGTGTGTGTGTGTGTGTAGGTGATGTAGGGTTGCCAGGTTTTCACAACAGCTTGTTAAGTAAGAAATATGGGACTCAAATAAGGCATCAGAACAGGGCGACCAATGGCAGATATAATGCTAATATTTATAATAGAGGTCTCACAATAACTATGATATTTAAGAAATTAAATATTGATATCACATTAATATTACACATACGATAATACTGTGAATACTCCAGCACCAGTAATGTTCTGGTTGACACTTCCAAATAGTGGTAGGTTGTATTGCACCTTAACACTGGTTGGCACCTGCCATAAACTGGAAAAAAAGGTCGCAGGTGCAGTGTGGAGCTACTACTGCCACATAAAATCAAACTGGAGGAGATGACCAGACAAGGCGGGATGTTAGAAACCCCAGTCTGCAGGAAGTGTTGATCCACAGTAAAGTTATTTTTGTACATCTTTTGTACGGTTATGGTCACAAAATCTCTTCACCTTTCTACACTTATACTTTAAGTTACATTCATTGGCCAACAAAAAAAGAAAACACAAAATAAACAAATTTAAAGATGAATTTGACTGATAGCATTATTTATTTACTTGTTTTTTTTTTAAAAGAATTTGTATAGATGACGCAATAATATAGTTATCATAAACTATTTTGGCCACAATAACAGTGTAGAAAAAATTGATATCGTGACAGCCCCAATTTTTTACAGTAAATGTATTTAACAAAAAAAATTTAAAAATAATATATATATATATATATATAAATAAATTAACATATTCAAAATTACAAAAAAAGATTATGAAATAAATAATTTTTGTTTGTTACAGTAAAAAGCATTGGACTGTCGTCTTGTGTGTACCTGAAGATAATGATCTCCTCCTCGCTCTCTTGCCATCTCTTGTACTGCTGTAAGCAGATGTTGCAGTGGTACTGTCTTGGGTGAAGCCCTCTACTGACCGCCTTGCGCAGGTGTGACAGAGACCAGTGAAGATCTGAATTCAACAGATTTGTGGTCGTCTCCAACAAAGTCTGAGAGATAGAAAGAAGTAGTAAAGTAAACCACTGCAAAGGTTTAAAGAAAAAAAAACTGAGTTATGGCACAGAGGTCAGCACACATGCTCCGCGATTCTGCTCATTCAGATGAAACAGGTTTGAGTCTAGGCTGTGATGTGTCCCGACTCAACATCCCCCCTTCTCTTCCCAAAAACGTCCTGCCATACAGTATTATACTGCACTGTAAAAGGCAAAAACTTGTGCTAATGCTGATCCTATTTGTACATTTTGATGTGTTTAAATTTTGGTTGCATGGACAAAATGTATTAAAGAATATTAAAAATATGTTCATTTGTGTTACAAGAAAAAAGAAAAGAAATATTTATGAGGGAATTTTCATTTTTAGGTGAACTATTAAGTAAACAGATCAGAAGTTATACTGTAAGTAGTGCACCTGTATATTATAAGCACACTTAGAACTTTACAGAAACTGCAGCATATTTCAGCAAAAATGGCACGTGTACAGTGCCATTCACAAAGATCTACACATCCCTCACAACTTTGCATTTCTGTTAATTAAATATTTTGATTTGGTTATGTTTCAGCTACAAATATGCCTAATACTAAACACATTTTACCATATCTAAATACATTTTAAAGATTTTCCCCTTAACAAGCATGGAAAATGATAAAAGCCGTGAAAGCCATCATATTTAATCTTCTAAACAGCTTACAGGAAATGATGAACAGCTACAGTTTCTAACAACATACAACTTTCCTTTCCCATAAAATCTTGATGTTAATTTAAAAAATAGTTAATTTTAAGATACGTGTCAAGTATCCTATTTCAGTTTAATTCACGAGGGAACACATTTATTCATCCACAACCCCAGGCAATGGAAGAATTTCTCCATAACGAATGAAATTATCAGGACTGAAACCAGAGGCATGTGAAACGACTCAGAATCTCCCTTAAACGTTTCTTTTCTATCACAATCAAATACTGTATCTTTTAAAATTTGTGAAATGGATTAACACTTGAGCTTGTGCTGACATTAAATTGGTTCAGTTTATTTTCATGAGTGGAAGAATCGAAAGCCTTACTACTATTAGTGTAACAGGGAGACCGTGCCAAATTAGACAACTTCAAGCTGTTGTGGTCGTGTCCATTGTAGACATTATCCATCAAGCAAGTAACATTATTATTATTGCTTACATAGTGGACTCATCGAAAAATACATTGGCATCATCTGTATTAAAGAGAAAATAATAACTTCATCCGATATTTAAGTGAATAAAATAGCCTTGACAGCCTTGGAGTTGCACAACTATTGACTTTATTCTCGCTCACCGGACTTGTGTGTGTGTGTGTGTAGGTGATGTAGGGTTGCCAGGTTTTCACAACAAAACCCGTCCAGTTGCTACTCAAAACTAGCCCAATCGCGTTTCGAGGGGGGTTCCCCAGTAAAAAAATAAAAAATAAAATAATAATAATTTTTCAAGTTCCTAGAAGTAAAATACACGTTTTGCATGCGTTATTGGGGGTCGCTTCAACCTGCAGACATGAAAATAACCCGTGGCAACAGTGTTAAAGTAGCCCATTTCCGCGGGAAAACTGCGGACTTTGCAACACTGAGGTGATGTAAAAGAGGAAAGCAGGCATTTGGACCAAAGCACTGTGAGGCAAGGGAGGGGGAGACTCAAAATGTTTCTAAACTTAAAACACTTTGTTGCCCCTGTTTGCGTTTGTGTTGTTTTACTACTTACAAAGTTATTTAAAGTATAAAACTTTATTTATTTACAATACACAGTGTGGTTTTTAATCATATTTTTAGGGGGGACAACCCTCATATTGTCCTCCCCAGGATTTCTGCCTATGAGTGTGAGACAAGTTCAGTTGAATTTCATACAACAAAGTCTCTTTATTCTTATTTAATTTGTCTTGACTTTCAGGCAGCTTTAAAGAATGTTGTGTGAGAGCTTGAGATGAGGGAAACTATTTATGGGAAAGTATTTAGTTCATTAAGTAAAACTGTAGGGTGTGTGTGTGCATGCCACTGATAACCATTACGGGTCCTAAGACGTCCAGAGAGCCTCTTCAATTATGCACTTGTTAATTAATGAAGAAACAGCCATTAATGAGCTCTCATAACATTCCACCCTCAACTGACCTGATTAAAGCAGCTGTGAGGATAAGCTGGAATAAGTTAAGTGTGATAGTTCCTCTAAAGGGTGTCACTCCCTTAAAAGCTATTAAGAGGGACTGAAAAAGTACAGTAGACTTGTGTGTGTGTGTGTGTGTGTGCATGACCCATCACTGTGTTGTTTTATGAATATTGCTGAAACATGTGCTAACAGGTTCCTACTCTCTTAATAGTTTCGATGTAGAACATTTATTTTATTAATATTTATACCAATATTTATAGTATAGATTACTGGTCAAATTAAAACCACTGGCATGTTGAAAATAATGAAAAAGCCAATATTAGAAACTGGTTTCTAGTTGGTAGGTAGTAGGTACAGTATACGTATTGTATCAGCTTTTTTTCTGCTGATCAATCAATAAATACCAACCCAAAGTTAGCTAAATGTATACTAGCAACAGTTTGAAAACAAATCTTCCAAAAGATCTGCATAACTTTTAATTCATTCAAAAAACAAAAACAAAACCACAATAAAAAACACTTAACTAGAATATAGATTTTTTACTGTAACTTCTGATCACACCGCAAAAGAGTGTTCTACGTCACTTTTTTGCTTTTTTGTTGTTTTCCAGTGCAAATGTCTAAAAGATTCTTAAATCAAGAATCAAGATACATTGAAAAGCAAAATGATAAGATATAAGATATATAAGAAAAGACTGGCATAAAGGTTTTCAAAAAAATTTTTTCAAAAGGATCTCACCTCCACATCTCATTCCAATTATCACATAAAACACTGTGAACTTAGCTGCTGTTGCTTCAGCAGAGTGAACAGTAAGAGTCGATCTCACTATAATTTAACAGAGCTAAATTATGTATCTTTCTATGCTGCTGTCTGAAGCCAGCAAGAGTGCAATTAGTATGGAAGTAAGACATGCATGACGCATTATGGGTAGCTATACTATATAGACATATTTAACAGGCTGTCAAGGCTGTGTATCAACACCTCACAAACCCTGTACTACCCCCTAACAATAAATAAATAAATACAATTAATTTAAAAAAATGTGGTGACACCATGAAAATGTGATGTTTACTGATGCTGCTGTAGAAATATACTATTCAAAATAGTCCATGAATAATTTATTATGTGAGTGAAAGGGCAGTTACTGAGATAAACTCAGTAGTATTCAGCTGGCCATGTGATCTCAACATGACAGCTCCCATGAGGCGAACTAGGGGCGTGAACTTTTGAACAAGATGATGTGTAAATGTTTCTGATGTTGCTTAAAGATCATATTTTTTCATTCTGTACTGCCCTTTAGAAGCCACCTAAAATACTTAGATGTTTCACAGAAGACAAAATAAGTACAATTTACCTTGATCAGTCAATTCAAAAAGTTTACACCCCCCCCATGTTGCTATCTTGACCATCAGTGTATGTTTTGTAATAGTTGTGTACGGAGTCCCTCAATTGCCCTCAGTGTGAAAAAATGGATCTCAAAATCATAGTCACTGCTGAAAAAGGTTCAAAATGGCCGATGATGCCGGAAAACCAACGAATGTGCAGAACCTGGAGGATTTTCTGATAAAAAGTGGACAGCTGAACTGCTCAGGACAAAAAGAGACTCATGAACCACCATCACAAAATATAAAAACAGTTGTGTAACAACACTCAGTATTAAGAATCAAGCACGTGTAAACTTTTGAACGAGGTCATTGTTATAAATTCAGTTATTATTTTGTCTTGTGGGATATATGTAAACATCTGTTATGTGAAATAGTAGGACAGTAATAAATAACAAATAACATGCAATTTTTATGATCACACACACACTGACACACATGCATACAAGAACCTAAGACAAACGACAATGAACATGCTTCTCTATGGTGCAAAAATGCATTCATAAAAGAAAGCATTCTACAGTAACAAAGCTGATGAGGTCAAATTGCTATAACACACACACACACACACACACACACACACACACACACACACACACACACACACACACACACACACACACACACACACACACACAC
>NW_015505755.1:745263-770821 GCF_001515645.1 Sinocyclocheilus grahami
ACACACACACACACACACACACACACACACACACACACTACCTGTTCATAGTTGAAGGTTTCTAGCATCCCTAAAATGAGTCCCTGAATCTCAGCCAGTTTTCCTTTCCCATACACAGGGTCCTGCGGGAGAGAACACATTTAAGAGATAAATTATTTTCTCATAGCTTTGATCACACTAGCAGAAACCTGTCTGTCTGTATAAAGTTACAAATTTTAAAGGCATGTTCTGCAGTAAACCAACTTAAGCACAAATCATAGAGAAAACAGTGCATGCTGTCAGACTGCATTCACAATGACAGCTGATAACTCTTAGATGACGAAGGAGTGCGGTCTCAGAAACATCACACACACACACACACACACACACACACACACTACTACTACTACTACTACTACTAGCTGTTATCACACAGCACACAGTTGGGTAATTCTGCCCTCAGTAGGGGCTCAGATTGAAAAAGTCACAAAGATCAAGACCTGGAAGACTCACACACAAATACAGTATCCTGTTCATTCTGAGGGGCAGAAATGTAAATGTTGGTGATTGTCACGCAATGGCAAACACAACAGACTTCTGTTCATTCATTATTTTATATTCACATCACTCCTATTCTTACTCTCTATTTCTTCACACTTTCTCAACATGAAAAAGTAATTTTTCCTCAGACTGCCTTTGTCAGCTTGTTCACCTACAACAACATATGATACCCTATTGATCCTGATAAGATAATTTATTGATCCTGTATGACGAGAACGGGGAATAAAACTTTATATTGTAGACATTAAACTTTGTAGTTATATTCTGCCACAGTGTAAAAGATGAATGGAGCCAATTCCCCAAGGCCAAAACTGCTCTTTCTCAGGAGAGACCGTCACTCACACAAACATCTGGAATATCAAATCCATGGAGCTCAGGTTTGAAATCCAACATATGTTCTACGAGATGAATGAAAACTAACAAAACTCAATAAACTTGACTCTTTACTATATACCACAAAAACTTCAACTACCACCTATGGAGCTACGCTTGGCATATGGAACATCCCTCTAATCCACAGGGGCCCCTATTTGGGACTAATGACTCATGAGCCAAATTTGCTTTTATGTTTTATGCTTAATATATGTTTTTTAAGGTTAAATCTAGAACAATATAACTGCACAGATGGTGCATAAAAAGGCAAAAATACAGTGTGTTTACACAGACCTTTCAATGCTGCACAGAGGCACTCACACTTTCTCAACATGAAAAAGTAATTTTTCCTCAGACTGCCTTTGTCAGCTTGTTCACCTACAACAACATATGATACCCTATTGATCCTGATAAGATAATTTATTGATCCTGTATGACGAGAACGGGGAATAAAACTTTATATTGTAGACATTAAACTTTGTAGTTATATTCTGCCACAGTGTAAAAGATGAATGGAGCCAATTCCCCAAGGCCAAAACTGCTCTTTCTCAGGAGAGACCGTCACTCACACAAACATCTGGAATATCAAATCCATGGAGCTCAGGTTTGAAATCCAACATATGTTCTACGAGATGAATGAAAACTAACAAAACTCAATAAACTTGACTCTTTACTATATACCACAAAAACTTCAACTACCACCTATGGAGCCACGCTTGGCATATGGAACATCCCTCTAATCCACAGGGGCCCCTATTTGGGACTAATGACTCATGAGCCAAATTTGCTTTTATGTTTTATGCTTAATATATGTTTTTTAAGGTTAAATCTAGAACAATATAACTGCACAGATGGTGCATAAAAAGGCAAAAATACAAAAGACCTTTCAATGCTGCACAGAGGCAGTATAAATGCAGCGTATTTTTGTCAAAATACACGTCTCTTAAAACAACTCACTAGTTTATTTAATTTGTCAGTGTATATACCTAGACAAAGGGAGAAATGCTTTAAATTAAATGGCTGATTCCTTTGTACAATACATAATTTGACAAATGTGTTAGCAACTTGATAGGAAATTAAATACAATAATTATATTTTCTTCACATATTACATTTCTCAATATTCATCTCAAGCATGAAAAAAGTACAATAACCTTAGAAAAATCTATATTTTAAAAATGTAATTTATTCCTGTGATGGCAAAGCTGAATTTTCAGCAGCCATTTATCCAGTCATATACAATCCTGTTTTTATGTGATACTTTTTTCAAAAGAACAGCATTTATTAAAAATAGAAATCTTTTTTAACATTATAAGGGTAATTCTGCCCTCAGTAGGGGCTCAGATTGAAAAAGTCACAAAGATCAAGACCTGGAAGACTCACACACAAATACAGTATCCTGTTCATTCTGAGGGGCAGAAATGTAAATGTTGGTGATTGTCACGCAATGGCAAACACAACAGACTTCTGTTCATTCATTATTTTATATTCACATCACTCCTATTCTTACTCTCTATTTCTTCACACTTTCTCAACATGAAAAAGTAATTTTTCCTCAGACTGCCTTTGTCAGCTTGTTCACCTACAACAACATATGATACCCTATTGATCCTGATAAGATAATTTATTGATCCTGTATGACGAGAACGGGGAATAAAACTTTATATTGTAGACATTAAACTTTGTAGTTATATTCTGCCACAGTGTAAAAGATGAATGGAGCCAATTCCCCAAGGCCAAAACTGCTCTTTCTCAGGAGAGACCGTCACTCACACAAACATCTGGAATATCAAATCCATGGAGCTCAGGTTTGAAATCCAACATATGTTCTACGAGATGAATGAAAACTAACAAAACTCAATAAACTTGACTCTTTACTATATACCACAAAAACTTCAACTACCACCTATGGAGCTACGCTTGGCATATGGAACATCCCTCTAATCCACAGGGGCCCCTATTTGGGACTAATGACTCATGAGCCAAATTTGCTTTTATGTTTTATGCTTAATATATGTTTTTTAAGGTTAAATCTAGAACAATATAACTGCACAGATGGTGCATAAAAAGGCAAAAATACAAAAGACCTTTCAATGCTGCACAGAGGCAGTATAAATGCAGCGTATTTTTGTCAAAATACACGTCTCTTAAAACAACTCACTAGTTTATTTAATTTGTCAGTGTATATACCTAGACAAAGGGAGAAATGCTTTAAATTAAATGGCTGATTCCTTTGTACAATACATAATTTGACAAATGTGTTAGCAACTTGATAGGAAATTAAATACAATAATTATATTTTCTTCACATATTACATTTCTCAAAATTCATCTCAAGCATGAAAAAAGTACAATAACCTTAGAAAAATCTATATTTTAAAAATGTAATTTATTCCTGTGATGGCAAAGCTGAATTTTCAGCAGCCATTTATCCAGTCATATACAATCCTGTTTTTATGTAATACTTTTTTCAAAAGAACAGCATTTATTAAAAATAGAAATCTTTTTTAACATTATAAATGTTTTACTGTCACTTTTTATCAATTTAATGTGTACTTGCTCAATAAAACTTATTTACTTCTTTCAAAAAAAATCTTTTGAATGCAACTGTAATTTATATTCACACAGTAAATATGGAAACTGTCAATTTCACTATTTGTTTAGATCATCATAGTTTTTATCATGTAATTATTTTACTATTTTATTATAATAATAAATTAAATAAATACCATAGCTATTGTTATATTAATTTTGGTCAAATGTTTACTTCGTGGTTACTATTTTAAATCTCTGATGAACTGTTATAGACTTGCTGCAGCCTACCAGATTTACAGAATGATAGAAAGAAAATAATTTAGCACATACAAGGATGAATGAAGAGAAAATAATTCACTGCAAGAGAATAATTGTCTAAAATAACATCACTTTCTTTTTCCAGCAAAACTATTTCAAACTGATGCAAATGGTTCTCATGGTTCTCAGGGGCCCCCACGATTTGCAGTACACCTCTGGGAGCTACTATAACCCTTCTCTGAGTTGTACAGTATGACTACTGCTTCAGGAAGAGACAGAGAGAAAGACGAGAGATGGTCTACTAATTAGTTCAGCATGTTTGACTCAGATGAGCATCCTTGACTAAACTCCTTAATGGATATGCATGCCACTCTAGTTGCAGGTGTTATTCAACAGCTATCACTATTCAGACACCCTGTAAACAAGCTGTAAACAGAAATAAACATTAAATGTTCATGGACAACCAAAAATAATTTCAATATTGCAATTACATTTATAGCCCTTTGAACTTTGGAGAACCACGATTTACTGTTTCTCTTATAGAAATATAATGCTCCCTTACACTCCATCAACCCACATATCACAATGAGTGAAATATGAAAAACACTGTTATTAAGAGAGATAATACCACCGTTACAATGTAGAGACGCTTTGCTGATGAAAACAACATTATACTGACCAGAAATTGCTCTCTTCTGAATGCTGTAATGCATTTTTCTAGATCTTTTTTCCCCTTTTGGAAAGCCATGTAAATGCAAAAGTGGGTGATCACAAACATAATATTTGCTAGCGTCTCCCATGTACCTCTAAAGAAGTTTACCCTGCTATATTTTACTTCTGAGTTTCCACTCCAAAATTGTAAAAAGGTTTTATATACACAGCAAATGAATGAAACTGAGTGAACATATCCGCACTGGGAGTATTCGGCTCCTCTAATCAACATTAAGAATGATCTCCCCTCAGAACGCCATGATCTCAGGTGATGCCCTCATATGCCATCTTGTTTTCTAGAAATATCATTGGCAGACTAGGTAAATACTGCATACATTACTGGTCATATCAGCTTAAAGGGTTAGTTCACCCAAAAGTGAAAATTAGCCCACAAATTACTCACCCTCATGTCATCCTAGGTGTATATGACTTTCTTCTTTCAGACGAATCTAGTCGGAGTTATATTAAAAATTGTCTTTGATCTTTGAAGCTGTTTAATGCCACTCAGCGGGTGTTGCATCAGTCCAAAAGAAGTTAAATAAAAAGCGCCCATCCATGAAAAAAAAAAAGTGTCTCACACGGCTCCGGGGGGTGAACAAAGGCCTCCTGTAGCGAACTGATGCTTTTTTTTGTAAGAAAAATATCCATATTCAAAATGTAATAATCACTTTAATGTAGCTTGCGCCAACAGTCCTACACAGAAGCAGCTCCAGGCGGATGACGTATGAGGTCAGCTTTGCGCATGCGCCGCTCAGAAGTGACTCACGCGGAAGCACAGGGGAGAGATCAAAACAAAACACTTATTAGAAGTACAAAACGAGGATTTGTAAAGAAGAACGTTGGAGGATTTCGATATAAGCCAAGAGGAGACTGGTTTTCCTTTGCTAAAGTAAGGAAACTTTGCTTCCTTTGCTCCTGTTAACAAACGTTGGTTTTCACGAGACTCACCGCAGCATGTGCAACGTGGAACTCATATGTCATCCTCCCGGAACTGCTTCTGTGTAGGACTGTTGGCACAAGCTACATTAAATTGATTATTACGTTTTGAATATGGATATTTTTCTTACAAAAACGCATCGATTTGCTACAGGAGGCCTTTGTTCACCCCCCGGAGCCGTGAGAGACATTTTTTATGGATGGGCGCTTTTTATTTAACTTCTTTTGGACTGATGCATGCAACACCAGCTGAGTGCCATTAAACTGCTTGAAAGATCAAAGACAATTTTTAAAGGGGGCATAACACACACAGTTTCACCCAATCTCATGTTAATCTTGAGTACCTATAGAGTAGTACTGCATCTTTCGTATCTCCAAAAAGTCTTTAGTTTTATCATATTTATTAAAGAAATATACAGGTTTACGATTTTCTCCAGAAAAAGCCGAGCTCCTGGAGGCGCGCCATGGGCGGAGCTAAAGAGTGACGAGCCCTTGGGTGCCGAATGCCAACAAAACAGACATTTGATGCCGTTTCACTTACTGTCTGCAGTTCTGAATCATGACTGGAATCTTTTATAGCTGGGACCGCTCCATCATTCAGTATCAAACGATGTGCAAATCCAGCATCGAACTCGGCCTTGTTTATAAAACGTTCGTCAACAAACACACTTGTGAAACTCCATTGCTGCTCCGGAAAAACAAACTGTATCCACTGTTTACATAACGCTGGGTTCTTTAGGAAGCTGAACAGAGTTATCTTTCCCTTACAACCAAAAACACACTTCTTTGGATTGGAGACATTCTTCCCGAGCAAGTCCCGTGCAGCACTGCCGCCGGATGAAGCACGTTGATGGGCGCGATCTTGCTCTTGCTCTGGTCGATGCGTGTGCGTTCTTCCGGGAGAAATGCCCATATAAGGAGTTCCACCCTCGTTTACGTCATTAAGAGCCACGATTGAAAAAAAACTCGAAACTTTTACGAACCTGGGAGTACGATTTTTGGCACAGAAATACTCTGTCATACATCCAAATTGTTTTTTGAAACTTTGTCCATGCTTAGCGTGAGAATCCAACTCTTTAACAGTGTAACCAACTCTGAATGCATGAAACCGCATTGTACCCCCCCCTTTAATATAACTCCGACTGAATTCGTCTGAAAGAAGAAAGTCATATACACTTTATTTAAAGGGGTCATATGATGCGATTTCAAGTTTCCCTTTCTCTTTGGAGTGTTACAAGTTGATTGTGCATAGATAAGATCCCTGAAGTTGCAAAGACTAAAGTCTCAAAACCAAAGAGATATTCTTTATCAAAGTTAAGACTCTGCCACGCCCCCCTAAAATGGCTCATTCTAACACGCCCCCACATATCCCCACGAGCGAGAGAGAGAGAGAGAGAGGTGTGTGTGTGTGTGTGCGTGCGTGCGCGAGCGAGCGAGAGAGAGAGAGAGACATCACAGTGGAGTCAGCTGTCACGAGACTCTGTTCCCCTTTCGTTCTGCCGTTACCAACATAGTTCTAAGATTAGGTGTTTACCAAAACCATAGTTCCAATGAACATTTGCAAGCAGCATCATTAACTTCGTCTGGTGTAGACAACCGCCCCCCTATCTTATAATTATGTTGAGTACAAACAAATTGGAAATCAATTTTAAGCCTTGAATTACATAATAATACTAAATACAAGAATAAGCAAGCACAGTACGTACAGCTGCAGGCGCCTCTGCCCAGGTGTAAGTTCACATTCAAGATGACACCTGTTGATTATGTAATATAATGATTGAGATCATCTTTTAATATAAATTGATAGGTTTCTTTCTAGCCTTTCCTGTTCCTTGTCAGTCGTGCATTTGCATTCACAGCAGCGCACTAATGATTACACGCTGTGAGGAAATGCCATCATATGTCACCATCAGCAGCCGGGCAGAACCAGAGCTGCTCAGATAGACGCTGATGCAGGGAGATTAATGAAACCACATGGGCCACAAAAAAAAGAGACTATTACTAAATCATAATGAACATGAGCTGCACGAGCTTAAGGCAACTAAGCCCGCCATTATGGGCGGTGCATCTGGCTATATAAGCAGGCATTTCATCACAGGATCATCAGGATACTTCGACTGAAGCGGCGACCGAGTCGTGCAGCTACATAACATGGCCAGCAATGCAGTACTCGTTTCCGTATCTCAGGGAACCAATGTTACGTTAGTAACCATGTATGTTCCCTATCGATACTTTACTCGTACTGGGTCTGCTAAGAAGCGATGGGGAACCAGTACAATCCTGCCGTGCTATTCTAGTGGAACGACTAATACTTAAACTTGCCTTAAGCACCAAATGGGGTACAGAGGGACCAAGTATTTTGAAGGGAAGCCCCGCAACAGGGCCAATCTCCCCGTTCCAAGATAAATTCATACAGCCTCGGAACCCAGTGGGGGCCAAGAGCGTACAGTGAAGAAGGCAAACGCCTGAAGCACTGGTTTTGCCATATGAGTGAGCCCATTTAAGAAGAAAGGACCCGGGCCTGTAAGGCCGGGACATCCAGATTATAAAACAGTGTAAATGTGGACAGCGAGGACCAGCCGGCCACTGCACAAATCTCTGCAATGGACACACCACTAGACCAAGCCCAGGAAGAGGCGACGCCCCTTGTTGAGTGGGCTCTTATCCATTTGAAAAGTCTCTGCTTCATGACCGGAGACCCTTTGGTGTGGCCACCGAAGCATACAAAAAGCTGATATGGCTGCTACATAGACCTTGAGCGTCGAGGGGGAACGACCCTTATCCAACAGCTCTTGCAGGAAGGACAATATCAGAGATATGTAGCAGGAAATTGGGTTTGTCCCACAGGCTGTACACCAGGCGGAAAAGACAGACCATTTAAGGGCAAAGAGTCATGTCATAGAGGGTGCTCTCGCCTGAGAGATTGTATTTATCACACTCTTGGGGAGGTCCGCAGGCTCCCATCGAGAGGCCAGAGGTGCAGAGCCCACAGCTCGGGTTGGGGGTGACATAGCGTTCTGTTCGCCTAAGAGAGGAGGTCCCGTCCCAAGGGAATGGGCCAAGGGGCTGTTGAGAGCAGCCGAGGCAGCTGTGTGAACCAGTGTTGGTTCCTCCAGAGCGGGACCACCAACAGAACCTTGTGTTTCTGTTCCCTGCTTCGCCTGATTACCTGTGGGATCAGGGTGATCGGGGGAAAAGCATAAAGGAGGAGGTTGAACAAGTCGAGCACCAACGCATCCCTGTCCTTCAAAAAGTAAATTGGGCAGTGAAAGTTGCCTTCTGAGGCGAAGAGGTCGACCTCTGCCTTGCCGAAGATCTCCCAGATTCTCTGAACCATTTGTGGGTGGAGCATCCTCTCCTCTGAGGGGACGTTGCTCCGCAGTGTTTGCCACACATAGACTTTAGACATAGACTCAAGTATATTTGGAGAAACATTTTTTACTTTTATTATTTTTATCCTATTCTATAAGCCCGAAGTAATGAAAACATCCGCGATCGATTAAGTAGTGGAAAATCACCCCTCGCCCTACACGTTTCGTATCTGCTCGTCCTGTGTGCACGAGAACTGTTTCCTCCCGCTGACATTCCTACGTGCGCTGCAGAGACACGGTGGATATTTTACTGAAAAAGACAGGGCTCGACAGTGCGGGCGCTTCAGTTGCATTTGCGACTAAAATAGAAGTGTGCGAACTGTAAAAAGTATTTAGGAGCACAAGTGCGAATAAAGCAAAATCCCCCCGGGTGAGTTTTCTTATATTTAATGTCATAAAAGTCTTCAATACATGAAATTGTAAAACAAACATCTTCATGATCATTTTAAGAGGTCTTATATTTTGGGATGGAAAAACATAAATCACGATACAGCCTATTGATTATTAAACTTAAAGGCTATGATTTCATAAAAAAAAGATCGCTGCACATTGCAGTTTCACAAGGTGACGCTTCAGACTGCTTCAAAGTGATTCTCAATCAATGAATAGCGCACCTTTATTCAGTTGATGAATCATGACACTGTCTACGTTATGACCTTTATATAATATATTTTAGATGGTTGTAAGCATATTTTAATGTATATTTTATCACCATTTGAAGGAACAGCATGCTATAGTATAGACATTTTTTTAACACAATAAATTGTATTTAATTTAAAATACATTTAATTCATAGGAAACTATTGTAGTTTCTGGCTGGGATGTTTCCCCACATGAAGAAAAGTCAAAGAACATTTGCATATGCATACAATGCATAATAATGCATAATATGAGTATGTAATTAAATGTAATAGTAGCCTATATAATTAAAATTAATTTCAATAGGCCTAAATGAAACATCTTGTTAAAAATCACACATTATTTGTTATTTGTTACATGTAGTAGACCATATTTGTGGCGTGGGTAATAGGAGGATTTTCCACCCAGCTACCACCACAAGTATATTTCAAACCTGTGGGAAACACTGCTCCATGATAGCATGTCTGCTCCTTGGTTCAACCTGCCCGGCACATGCGCTGCCCATTCCAAAAGGTGCTCTACCAGAATGAAGAGGTGCTTCAAGGAGAGACCGCCCTGGCGATTTATATAGGACACCACTGTCATGCTGTCCGAGCGGACTAACATGTGGTGTCCCCTTAGGTCTGGCAGAAAGGTGAGAAGGCCCAAACATACTGCCAGCATTTCTAGGCAGTTGATGTGAAGCCGACCCTCCGCCATCGCACAGTGCTCCCCAACCTGTGTTGGAAGCACCTGTCGAGACCACCTTCCTTCTGCAGACCAATCCCAGGGGCACGCCCCGTTCCATCCACTGAGAGTCTTTCCAAGGGGCCAGAGCTGCTACGCAGGCCTGGTCCACCTTGACACGAAGGCGTCCAAGACGCCAGGTGTGAGATGGAACTCATGTTTTCAGCCAGTACTGAAGGGGTCGTATGCGAAGCAGGCCTAGCTGAAGTACCAGAGGTGCAGAGGCCATGAGGCCCAGCATCTTCTGAAATGCCTTGAGAGGGCGAGAAGCTACAACTTTGAATGAGGCCGCAAGATGCTGAATGGCCAGTGCACGTTCTGGCGCGACTACCACCCTCATTTGGGCTGAGTTGAGAACTGTTCCCAGGAACGATATCCGTTGGCTGGGGGACAGCGCGCTTCTTGGCAAAATTGATCCTGAGTCCCAGGCATTCTAAGTGGCTGAGGAGGAAGGATCTGTGAGATACTAGCTTGTCCTCCGACTGGGCCAGGATGAGCCAGTTGTCGAGGTAATTCAGAATGTGGATTCCCATCTGTCTCAGCGGGGAAAGAGCCGCATCCATGCACTTCGTAAAAGTGTGAGGAGCTAGGGACAGTCCAAAGGGAAGGACCATGTATTGATATGCCACTCCCTCGAAGGCAAATTTCAAGAATCGTCTGTGGTGGGTGGCTATCTGGATGTGAAAGTAGGCATCTTTCAGATCCAGCGAAAAGAACCAGTCCCTTGGGCACACTTGCGAGAGGATCTGTTTCAATGTAATCATCCTGAACGGCCATCTTATGAGGGCGTGGTTCAGGTGCCTGAGATCGAGGATGGGCCTTAGGCCGCCATCCTTTTTGGGGACAAGGAAGTATCAGCTGTAGAAGCCTGACTCGCTCCAGGCTGGGGGAACCATTTCTATGGCTCCTTTTGCCAACAAATTCTGAAACGCAGGGGTCTTCAAGTGAATTGAAGTGAATAACCTCGTTTTATTATCCCCAAAACCCAGTCTGACACTCCGGGGATGGCCTGCCAGGCCTCGTGGCAAGGGATTGGGTTGGTTCGAGCGACGGTCCGCCTTGCGGGGACCCAACGTTCATTATAAGCGGAAGGGGAAATTTGCTCTCTTTTTGAAAATGTTTGCGTTTTATTTTTCTCACTATAACAGCGGTCGGTTGTGTGGGTGCTATCTGAACAGGCCCAGAGTTCACAATGTTATTTACCACAAACACAATGCTGTCGGCACACGGAAGTGTCCCTGGCGTTTGAGGAATGGATAGCATCTGGCAGAGCGGGAGCGATGTCGGGGTTCAGGCTTAGAGGCTGGAGGTACAGCCGGCGGTGCGGGCTTCACAGGCTGCTGAGTCGGCACAGTCTTGGGGCGACTGGCAGCAGCTGTAGAACTGGAGCGCTTTGGCAAGAAGTGTCACATTGCCTGGGACGACTTCTGCACAGCGGTGAAGTGCTCAGTGTACCCTTCAACCGCAGGTTCAAACAGGCCAGAGGGGGAGTCGAGGAAGGGGAAATTATTCGCATCCTTGATCTCCGTGAGGGTCAACCATATGTGGTGCTCGAGCACCACAAGGCCGGCAATGGATCTACCGATCACCTGAGCTGCCATCTTAGTGGCGCGCAAAGCCAAGTCGGTTGCGCTGCGAAGTTCCTTGAAAGCTGCAGGGTCCGGGCCAGACTCGTCCATGCTCTGGAGCAGTTTGGCCTTAAAGACCTGTAGGACCACCATGGAGTGAAGCGCCGAGGCCACTTGTCCAGCTGACAAGTAGTCTTGTCCAGCGAGCGCTATAGTCATCCTACATGGCTTGGACGGGTGGGCGGCCTTTACCTTCCCGCCGATGGCCATGGGTGGGCAGAGATGCGCGGCCACTGACTCATCCAGGGGAAGTCTGTCTGTCTTTTCTTCGGCGGCCTTGACCAACGTGAGGGCGGACGAAGAGGAGGCACGTAGGCGAGCCAAGTAAGGGGCACGCCAAGATCTGGTGATCTCATCGTGGACCTCTGGGTGAAGCTCGTTGTTGAATGGCCTGACGGTGCCCCAGCAAGAACCACTCATCCAGGCGGCTGCGGGTGGGCTCCTCCAGTGGAGACTAATCTAAACCCGGCTCTTGCACAGCTTTAGACAGGACGCGGAACAGTTCGGCGTCCATGCCCGTGCTGGCTGCGCTGGGCTCTGCAGACCGTAGGGGGGCAGGGTTGAAAGACGAGCCCCGACAGCTCCTCCACATCTGAAGCAGCCAGAGACACGCTGTCATCCATGGCGTCACACTCGCTCCCACTGAACGAGACCAGATTGCTTGCAGCCGCAGAGGGACGCTGGTCCGGGTGAGAGGACGGGGGAAGCCTCTCTATGTGGAGAGAGTGAGGCACGTGGGGGCTCAGCCGGCATAGGCTCACTCGTCACCGAGAGCCGAGATCCTCTGGCCCGCTGCTTTTTCCTCACAGGCTCCTGGGAGGAAGAAAGCGGGCGGGCGCGAGGGGCGAAGTCACTTTCTGAAAAGAAAGCTATCCACGAGCGCAGAGAGGCAAGACTTATATCCTTGCAATGAAGACATTCCATCTCAGTGAGTGCAGCTTCAGCATGGGGAGCCCTGCACGAGTGACAGTAACGGTGCGGCATTTGAAACAACACAAGAAATTTGCTCTTACAGAAATCGCCGGATAGCGGCAGGGGACCGGGAAGACCGCAGCTACTGCAGAAGCTGAAGGCAGCTGAAGAGCGGCGAAGCAGGAAGGGGTCTTGATCCGTTGGAAGGTTTGTTCATGGCAAAGGCTTCGTGTTTCGTAGAGCAAAGATCTTGCAGTTGTTGCTGAAGGAGAAGAAATCTGAGGATCCTATGGCGAAATGCCCCGCTTATATAGCCAGATGCCCTGTCTATTCGTTGCCGAGCAATTGGTTCGTTTTTAATTCACTGCACGAACCAATGGCTGTGCAGTTACACTGCGTTATTGAAAAGGCTTCAGTATTCTGAGAAAAATTAGTTTTCCCCATTGCGTCTTAGCAGACGCAGTACAAGTGAATTATCAATAGGGATCTCACTATTTTTACTATATTAACAACACAATTACTAAACTATTCATGAGAAAAATTTACTATAAACTAATAGTTTACAAGTAAGTGCTTTGTTATAGTGTTACCAAAAATGTTGAACTGTAGTGTATCTTTGCAAACCACTAAAAAAAAAAATTCACAATCACTGATTCAAAAGAAATCTCAGAGGATCTAATGACAGCAGGTTGAAGCAGAATAGCAGAGTGCTGGTGTAATAGCATTGATAAGGAGGGGCAGACTAGAAGATCGATGGGGGAAAGCTGACAGCACTAAATATGTGCAGATGAAAACAGATAAAGGCCTTCCACTGCCCAAAGCCTTAACCGATTCATGAGCTATGGCATCGACCTCATGGAAAGCAAAAATGTGTGCAGTGTGCGTGTGTGTTTGAATCCACTACACAAGACTCTGAGCTGGAAGAGCCACTGAAAAGCAAATATGCCGTCCATCAGTCCAAATAGGAGAACAAACAGTGGATTGTGTAAAATCATGGGACAATAATTCACTTTTAAAAAGCTGCATCTGTAGACGGCATCGTAAGCAACCATTTATATTTCCCATGATGCATTTAGCATGTCCTGCCATACTGAAAAGGTCTGAGTCTGAACAGGCAGTTACAGTACCTTTGAAATGTACACAAAATTTGGTTGAACATAAATGTCAATATATATATACACACACATATATATATATATATATATATATATATATACACACTATTAAATAAAATTCTAAATGAAACAGAATATTATAAAATGTGGATTGCAATTACAGTACAGCGGATTTTATGTCCCATAGCAACTGCACAAACTACATTTTAGAAACCATAACCCTGAAATGTTTCAAAGTTTCAAGACAGCAGATTTGTTGACATATCCGGACCAGTTGAATACAGAATCTGTGTAAATGTCTATGTGTGTGTGTGTCAACAGTTTTGCACAAATAAGAACCATGGGATTTTGAGCTTTAGCCTGTTACCCTATTGTCAAGTCAGAGGGCTCTAATTCTTTCCAAACAAATCCCATAAATCCCACAGAACAATAATCTCACACATACCACAATCACACACTGAGCGACCTCTCACGTGCACACAATGACTGCCATTTAGTAACAGGCAGGAATAATAGCAGCCTAGTTTTAAGACAAAAATTGTATTAGCAGTTAAAAACAACAAAAGCATCTACTTACCTGTAGGATGCGCTGAATGATGGCAGGTGGGGCGATAAAACTGGACATGCTGTTTAAGACTTTCATAGTGAGCTCTTTTAATGCTGAGGAAAGAGAGAAACAATCAGGACTGACTGGGCCCTCAGCTAAATTCATTATACACCAGTGGTTCTCTAATGTCTGTAAGATTTTTTTTTTTAATTAACATTTTTATCAGTTTAAATTATTTTCATTTTTTAAAAAGGAAGCTTTAAAGCACTTAAAGTGGGTATAGAAAATAATCACATTTTGTTGCTTTGCAGCCTGAAATGAAGACAGAGTTTTTTCTTTATCCAGCTGTATTTACTCAGTGCAACTTATAACATCCAAGTGAAAGATATAACACCAACATGTCAGGAAAAAAAACTAAATAAAAACAGAAGTTGGAAAAATGATCACCCCCTTGTGTCAGTATTTTGTTGAATCACCTTTTGCTTTAATTATAGCCTTTAGTCTGTTGGGATATGATCCCATCGACAACTTTCTGGCAGAGGGCAGCAGATTTTCCTCAAGAATTAGACAGTATTTTGGGAGTTGTATGGGGAGTTGTATTGGATTTCCGCCAGACATATAATTTGGTGTTGAGGCCAAATAATTAAATTTTAGTCTCATCTGACCACAGAAACTTCAAGGTGCGTTTTGGCAAAGCTCAGTTGTGACTGCATGTGGCCTTTCTTGAGGAGTGGCTTTTTTCCACACAAGCCACATTTGTGGAGAATTTGTGATATTGTTGTCACATGCACACAATGACCACTCTTCGTCATAAATTCCTGCAGCTGCTTCAGAGTTGCTGTAGGCCTCTTGGAAGCCTCTCTGACCAGTTTCCTCCTGCTCTTTCATCCAGTTTGGAGTGACGTCCTGATCCAGGGAGGGTCTGTGTTGTACCAAATACCTTCCACCTCTTAATAATAGACTTCACTGGGCTTCTCGGTATTGATAAAGCCTTTGAAATTTTTTTTATCCATCTCCTGTCTTGTTCCTGTCCAGGGGCCGGTTGCACCAGCTGGACATACACCCGGTTGTAAGACTAGGCTGGACGTAAAATGCGTTTTAAGTCGTAGAATTTATACCCGTTGCACCATCTCGGCGTAGTGCTACGTCTGACACTAAATCTTACGCCTAGTCAGAGTTAGGTGTAAAGTGAAAAGTCATGATTTGCTCGGAACATGTCTGTTAGTTAATTATTACTGCAGATGTGACCAGTAATGTTTATGGTCTTTTCGGGCAGGATAAGCGATATCAATCGCGAAGCTCTGTGTAGACTATCCTACCACACTGTAGACATTGAATACAAAATATATTTCTGTCAAGCATGTAATAATTATGCAGTAAAATATTACATATGAACTGGGATTATTAAAAGAAACTGAACCATTTGACATCTTGCTTGGAAGGACAGTGTGCTTGAAAATATTTCACATCTTTAATTCAATTCATTATTTGTAGCGTGCCTGCCATCCAATAATCGCAATAAGTTTTGTGCTTTGTTACTTTTAATCAGAAATAAATGATCAGCTTTCAAATTCTGTGAATTTTATCACAAAATACAAACCATAAACGTGTTTTTTCAGTCACAGAAAGACAGCAAAACACAAAATGTCATGTAAAGTCACAATTACCTCAGGAAAGACATTCATTGTGCATAAACTTGATAGTCAGCTATAAAAAAAAATAACTCTAGAGAGAAGCATTGTATTACATTTATTATATTTTACTTAACCTTGATGAAATCTGTCATGGGAGTGTGCAGGGAGACTTCAGATATAAAAACGCGGACTTGTTAGGAAATGTTTACTCAATGAAATCATAGCGTGGTGATTTCACTTATATTATGTCTTGAGCAATTCAGTTCTATATTAGTAGTTGTAGCCACTGCGGCGTGAACGTCGTCTCAGCTATATTTATAACTGAGGGAGAATGTGTCGGCATGGACGCGCATTGTCTACGCCGGGCATAGTTGCGCCTGATCGTAATTTCAGTTGGTGCAACAGGTGTAAATATTTATCGTAAAGCAGGACGTAGGGCTTACACCCAGCGTTTTTACGTCTAGCTGGTGCAACCGGCCCCAGAACTTTATCCCAAAGATCTTCTGACAGTGCTTTGCTACCCATAGTTGATTGTTTGCTTCAGTTGCACATGTTGGTGTTATATATTGGATGTTTTAAGTTGCACTGAGTAAATACAGCTGGATAAAACAAAAAATTTGATTATTTTAAAGGGGGGTGATTCTTTTCTATACCCACTGCAACTATTGCCAATTTTGTATTTTCTATGAGGGTTAGGGTTAATGTATTTAAAATCAAACTTCATTAAAAAGCTAAAACTACTGAAAATCTATTGTTCTTACTGTACTGTACTAGAAATAAGAAGTTATTGTTGGAGAAAAATGAAATGGTTAACAACAGAACAATCACTAGCTTATTCTCCCTTCAAGTGCACCTGGAAAACTCCTACTTCCAAGTTGGGTCATCATTATTACAAGTTATGCATTCATGTTTGAAAAATAATATAAGTTTTCTATTAGTTTCTATATTTTTATTTTATTTTTAAAAAATGTCATTGTTATCACTCATTAATGCACAATATATACAGCAAACCTTGAAAATGAGAAATAACCATACATATGGTGTAAGCAATTATGAACAAAATGCCAACTGAAATACAGAATGGATTTCTGAAGAGTCTTTAGTTTTATCAGATTTATAAAAGACAGATACAGTTGTATAGCGCTTCTCTCCGAAAACAGTCGAGCCGTGGGTGGAGCTAAAGAGTCACAAGTACACGCAGCTTTTGCGTAGCGATTGTCTGCAAGCTGTGACATTGATATAAATAAAACAGGAACAAATACTTACATTTTATTAATTTAAAATATATACTTTTCACCGAAATGACAGGAACAAACAAGCAAGCACACTAGCACAACTCCGCTGCTGCCCCGGAGAAACAAACTGCATCCACTGTTCCTTTAACGCTGGGTTCTTTGGGAAGCTGAACATGGTTATCTTTCCCTCACAACCAAAAACACACTTTTTTGGTGACATTGTTGATTTCATGGTCTAATGACAAATGCTTCTCGAGCAAGTCCTGCGCAGCAGAATCCAACTCTTCTAACAGTGCATATACTGTAAGTCAGAATGCATGAAATAGACCTCCCCTTTAAAGGGGTCATATGATATTGCTAAAAAGAACATTATTTTGTGTATTTGGAGTAATGAAATGTGTTTATGCGGTTTAAGGTTAAAAAAACACATTATTTTCCACATACTGTACATTATTGTTTCTCCTCTATGCTCCGCCTTTCTGAAAAGCGTCATTTTTACAAAGCTCATCGGTCTGAAAAGCGAGGTGTGCTATGATTGGCCAGCTATCCAGTGTGTTGTGATTGGCCGAATACCTCAAGCGTGTGACGGAAATGTTACGCCCCTTACCATACTGTGATGCCCAGTCCGGCCGGAGCGACGAGACAAAACCAATAAAACCCATTATAAACGAGGCATTTGTTGCATCCAGTGGGGACATAATTAAGGATTATAATAACTTATACTGTCTTTTTACACGTTGCATTGCATCACGTCGCGTAAACATAAAACCATGTCTGCATTTGTGATGGGAGAAATGGCAAACTACAAACGCTACTCTACACAGCTCAAAACTCGCGTTTGAATCGTCAGTTTGTTCATTATGGAATATATGGCATATGATTGCTTTTTTTATAATTACTGAACAAAATCACCATGTTAAATTGAGAGCCTTTTTAGAAATATAATAATAAAAAGGCTGGCGGCCCACAAAATCCTCATCTTTCCTCTGAGTCAGAATGTTCTCATTTAAAAAGTTCAATGTGTGTTTATGATTTTTTTTTTGTCTCATTTGATCATTCTTTCAGCTACCAAAAAGACTGCAGTGCTCCCATTTCAATGTAACATGTCTGAACATGGGGAAAGCCATTCTGTAGAATTCCAGAGTTTTTAATCATTAATAATTTTTAAACATTAATCATTGTCAAATCCAGTCATGTCAATGCACTCGATGCATGCTTTGCAAGGGACTGCATTAGGAGAGAAATTTAGAGATTAAGTGGTTGTTTTACAGTAATATTCAGTAAACGGAAAGACATGTTGGAGTCTTTTCTTTTTTGTTCATTACATTGTGTATAATGATGAACACAACTGCTTGTTTAAACACAAGAAAATTAAACCTCAGTAAATAAAAAAATTTAAAAATTTAGTCCCACATAAGAAAATGTAGTTGACAAATGTAAAGTTAAATTGAACATACTAGATTATATTGACCTAAGCTGACTAAATTGTGTTGACCCAACTAAACAGATTTATTCTGAATGAATTAAAATGTAATTGTGTGTAAAAACTTTCTTAAATTAAGTAAGGGTAATAAATTAATATTTTGAGTGTAGCACGATCTTAATTTCGCGTGAGGGCGAAAGATTTCACAACGAGTTCAAGTTGTTCACACAGATTCACCGCATAGACTAAACGAAAGCTGCACGGTATGAAAGGGACTTCTGTGTGAGTTGTAGGGCTGCAACAAATGATTATTTTGATAATCAATTAATCTAACGATTATTAGAACGATAAATCGACTAATCGTTGATTATTTTGCTGATTAATCAGTAGACATTTTTTGATTACTCATCTTTTGCAATTAGTTAAAATATTGAGTTATACATATTCTAACAAATAAATTAAGGTAATCACTTCAGCTTTTGAAAGTCATATTATTTACTTACAATTACACAATTAATACAAATTAATACAAATAAATCTTTTGGCACACAAAATGAGATGGCAGAGAAACTCTTATTCACCATTTAATTAGCTATATGAGAAAGTAGCTGAATGACACATCATTCTGCCTAAAATCTCTTATTGTAAGTCATATGGATAAGAAACAAAATAAAGGTTAAGTGATAAGATATTTTATTTTTGGATAAACTATTTTATTCACAACAATCTCTCTTAAAATACCTTATAGGTTTTTGATAATCAAAACAGTCCTGAGCTAGATCAAGCTTTGATCTCTGCAAACCAAACTATCACTTTAATTAAACGTTTTTTCCCCTACTAATAAAAAGATTTTATCATTAGCTAGCTCCACACTGGAGAGCTGCTTTATAATAGAAAATCAAGTTATAATTCTAACTGAAAGCAACACTGACTCTGGTTTTTCATGTTTAATAGTGTAAAGCTGCTTGATTTAAGGCTATTGCATAAAGTACTAAATAAATAAACCGTGAAGTGACGTGACTGGACTTTACTGGAGTACCGAACTGCAGAGCTTGTGCAAACATCCACATTGCTGTAATCAGATGCGTTTTAAAATCTCACAAATTTTTGCTCACTCACTGTATTTTACATTTTGGGGTAATTTTGCTGCAGTAGCATGAGATAGCTTGATTTCAAACTTTGAATTGAATAAAAAATGACAAGTAAGCAGTCAGTAATAAAATACGAACAAAAAGTATGATAGCACAATTTTTTTTTTTTAACCAATTATCCAAATAATGTTTAGTCCAAGAAGGCTATTACTATCAGAACACGTGAGCATAACATAGCGGTTAGCAGATCAATGAATGAGAGGGCAGTGTTACCAGAGTTGCCCATATACCACACCATGTTACAACACAGTAGGGCTATTGCAGACAGAAACAATACTGTACTACATAGATGTTTCCTGTCAGCTCGATTTTTGAGTGGACTTTGCCCAACGGGCCCCGACTTTTTTACGGCCCTTGGGCCGGGCTTAGGGCCAATTTTCACGTCAGATGCGGGCCGGGCCTTGGGCCTGTTTTAGGCTTCTTTATTCTTATATTTTAGACATCCATGAATTAGTGATGAAAATAATTGCTGCGCTAGTGGAAACAACACGAGATTGTGCTAACGCAACTATCAAGAGCGACGATGGTGTTTAGTGTCCCGCAGCAGCATGCAGCGTGCCGTCAGCGCAGCTGAAGAGTTCTGCATTTAAATGCATGCAATAGGCTTAAGCTTGCCGCAAAGCACCGGCAAAAGTAATTACCATGAATGTCAGGGGAAAATAGTAAGGAGATATTTGAATTATTTACTAATAAACTAGTGTTTGCTGAGTCGGTGTCGCAAGGATGAAGTTGCCGATCCTGACTCGCCATCTCCTCATTAGATGCGTCTTTAGAGATAAGTTTCCTTTTTACGGATTATAATTATGATTATAATGAAAGAGTTTTTGTTTTGTTTTGTAAAGTAGTAATTTAAAGTTTTCTATATATATATTTATCATGTCTGTGAGGCATGTATTCGCTGAGTTTCGGTTCATTTTTGTGAAGCGCTCCTGTTCAAGACGAGATGGCAGAAAGCGTATCATGTTTGTTTTCTTTATTTTATAATTAAAGTTTTATTGATATTGTGAGTGCACACAAATAAAAGTACAGTTATGAATGATGTATTTTAGCAATTTAAAAATATTTTAAAAGTATTTTTTACACTGCACCCTGGTTGGGAAACTGCATTAGGTCATATGAGATCAAACGACTACTCGACAACAAAAATATTTGTTGACAATATTTTTTATTGCCTATAATGAGATGTGCTGCATATATAACTTAGATGAAATGACACAATAATGTGAAACGATCAAAATGCCTGCATTTCCAAACCACAGCCTTCAACACTGCTTCTGATTCTTCAAAATTATTATTTCTGGATTAATTTAATGACATGTACTGTACAGCCAATTAGGCTGCATTTACAATATAATGAATGCACAGATCTCATATTTGGACATGTTGATTTTTTTTGTCCTGTCTTTTACATTTACTTAATACAAACTGTTTACTTAATTTCTTCACCAAGATGGCCATTTTGAACATGAAGTGGATTTGATTGTTCTATATTGCAATGATGTTACTACGAAAGCGAGAGCACTCCTAGCAGAGTATGCATGAACATACACGCTGTGTTCAAAAGCAGTCATGCAATATGGTGATTCTCCATAAATAGTGACAACATGAGGGTAAAATCAGTTACAAAGTATTTTGGGTGGTTTTTAAGTACATGCTCTGATATAATTTACCAGAGAGTAGCAGTGAAATTCTGTTTTAGTGATATAAAGCGAGAATAGTCCTGGTCTTCATTAAGCATCTATTTGTAAACATCCTGTCCTTGATGTTTAAGTGCCAGTAATAAGATCCGCTGACTGTACCTCTCTCTCTAGCACTTTGTACTTCAGGGCAGTGCAGTTTCCACACCAGGCTCTGATAAGCCTAGTCAGGACACATACAATAGTGCACTTACAGAAGCTGACCAGGATGTGATGGCATGCCAAACTTCTCTAATGTGTGCAGAAAATCTGCTGACATGCTATTCTGACCACAACACTGTAACTTCTCTATGATGGTTATTCTCAGAAACTGCTGACCCTCTCGACTCAAGTTTCCATCTATGTCTGGTCACCAATCTGAAGTTCCCTATAACCTACAATCACATCCTTGGTTGTACTGGTCCAGAGAGAGCTGCACTGCCAAGATAGAGGTCACAGTCCTATCACCATACTGTCTGGGTTTCATCTTCAACTTCTATTAAGCAACCTCTCCATGTAGGATCAGACCAGTTTAACGTAATAGCATTGCAGTCATATCTGGTGAAACGCTCATGGATTAATGTAGGCAAGAGAAGTGGGAATAAGCTTACAAACTTAGGGGACTCAAGTGTTTAGAGTCACAGCAAAGGATAAGTTTGTTCCTACTCGCATCACCTGTGGTGTCTCATCAAAAAGCCCAAGATTTTATAGCCTTTTATAACCCATACTTTGGAACATCATCTACTACCCTCTCCATCATTGATTTCTTCACTGATAAGTTACACCTCCACCTTCTTAGTATTCCTTAATCTATTATTCACAATATGACCAGAAAAAATACAAAATTGTAAAAACAAAAAAAAATTCTAGCAATTTTTTAAGTTTATAAGGTTGCTAGAGATCCAATGTATGTAATAGTGTGTGTATTTTTTATTTTTTTGCAACAATGATGAATCTCAAGGTAGTGATGTCTGATAAACAATGATGTGTCACTCATAAAAATTAAAGCAGGCATAAAAAGAGAACTCTCAAGTATCATCAGCAAATCTTGACATGGCTCAGCAATTCACTGCAGAGCAAGTTCATAATGAAATAGTGTAATTTAATGATGGATCTGATGACAAAGCTTTTGCTGAACAAATGACTGATTCTGAAGATGTAACGTATCAAAATGCTTACAATCCCCAATATGAGCCAGATGCTGAATGTAGGTGATGGTGGTGGGTAAGCAGTTGCTCAAAATGCCCTTCGAAGTTCCAACAGATAACAAAATATGCTTTATTTTATTACTTTGTATTTGTTTGACTGCCTGTGCCAGGTTAGCTCTAAATGATTACTTGCATTTGCTCTATTATGAAATGTAAAAAAGCTGTCAAAAATTAACAACTGTATTTATTTGTATGGTATTTGTTATTGTATTTCAGTCATAATGGAGCAAATGTCATTTAAAGTAGTCAATAAGCATTTCAAGCTAGCATGGATCCTCTTGCCCAGTTTTCTGCACGAGTCTACTGCACGCTTGTGTGGTGTGATGAACTCAAACCTGTAGCAGCACTTCAAAAGCTCCCTGCACATTTCCCTTCTTCTCCAGCAAATAGGCCGCGGCCTCATGCAGCTTGTGTTTCTCTGTGATCTGTGATTAGACAAGACAGAGATAAGCCCATCAATTGTGTTGCAGTCAAATTGTCAAGATTATCAAGACAAATGATCCACTCCAAGCCGCCCACTGGAGGAACACTCAGACTCAGACTGAGAGGTGAGATTGTTTGTTTGTGAGAAACCATTTCCATAATGAAACATTCAAACACATTCTGAAACTAAAGTAAAAAGACGGTTATGCGGAAGGCAGAGAAACACGAACCGGCATCCATGAATACAAAAACAGGGCAGCTGAGAGCGAGCACAGAGGAAAAAAAGACAATACAGACTGACAGAAACACAGCAGCAAGGAGATGGGTTTAAATATGGAGACATATACAAAGAGCAGTGAAACTAGAATAAGGCAAGATGGCAGGACTTTGGAGCTTCTGTATATGCATGCGTGTGTGCAAGGTGTCTGTTCAAATATTTAGCAGGTGCCACTCTTCCTCTGTAACATTATTGATTCTCTCTTCTGCCTGTCTGTCTGTTTCAGCGCTTCAGCACAGCAGATATCTCCCCTCCCTCCATTATTCATTCATTCGTTCGTTCCTCCAGGCATCTTTCTGCCTGAGCCTGTCGACCGACACTCTAATTACATCAGATTGCCAGATTTACTCGCTCTATCAGTGGATTCATGTTAACTGATTAGATAGTGTGTGGCCTCCTAATCGTCAACCTGCCAAACCTGTAGTTTGAGGAGTGAATTCAGTAATCATCTGTATTTCAGTACAATTTTATAAGTGCAGTCTTATTTATTAACAGTCTGCAATGCAATTTCTGACCCTGGAGCACAAAACCAGTCGTAAGTCGCTGGGGTATATTTGTAGCAATATCCAAAAATACATTGTATGGGTCAAAATTATTGATTTTTCTTTTAAGCCAAAAATCATTAGGATATTAAGTAAAGATCATGTTCCATGAAGATAATTTGTAAATTTCCTACTGTAAATATATTAAAACGTAATTTTTGATTTGTAATATGCTTTGCTAAGAACTTAATTTGGACAACTTTAAAGGTGATTTTCTCAATATTATGATTTTTTAATAAAAATTTACCCTTATGACTGGTTTTGTTTTGCTATAATGGCTCATTATAGCTCCTTATTCACAAACTATCTGTCTGCAAATCAAAGTTGTGTCAATGAGTGTAACTTTGGTGTAACAAATAGTACAAACCGAAAGATAAAGGCCAATCTATATTGAGTTCTTTCTACATATTAAGCATAGACTTTATTCAAGCCACACAAATACAAATTTATTGAAAAATGTCAGGTACACAATCTTTCAGCCTAAACTCAGTTTATACATTAACGTCGATTTGGGACAAATATAACGCAATGAAACTATGCAAGCTGCAATGTGTGGTGCGGCAGGATTTCGAGCAGCTTGGGGCGGCCAACATACAGCGAGTGGTGGCGACAGTGTGCGTACACAGGTTTTTCAAATATTTGAAAAAGATTTTCAAAGACATGGCGTGGTGTGGCACAGCATTTCTCATCTAGTGTACAAACCCCTTAAGTTGTCCATCAAGGCAGTATTACTCACACATACCTAATGGGAAGGCTGTTCTGTAAAGTAGGCAAAAAAAAAATCCTACTTCTAAGAAAGCAAATTTTGCAATGACCTATCCAAATCAACCAAGGTGGTAGATGCAAACGAGGAAAATGTACATTTGAATTTATTTGATATTTATATTTAATTTATATTTATGTTTTCAGTACTGAAAAGTATTAATGCAACAGCTCAAAATAATTAAAACCCACCTATTTTAAATCAATATAAGTATTGTTTTTGTACCAAGTGTTTAGCTCATCCACAAGTTAATATCAAAACTCTGGTAATCAACTGTGAGCCTTAGTCAAGTCTCTAAAGCACTTCACACGAGGATTGCTGATTATGTGTGAGGCATGTGTGTGGTCATTATTAGAGTGCTGCCCATGAAGAGCGTTTCAAATCAGTCACTATCTGTAGGATCAGACACATTTTGCAGAATTGTTCAGATTTTTGTGGAATCCTGTGGACTATGTTACATGGAGCTGAAAGTAATGCCCTCTTTTTAGTAACTGAAAGCATCAACAAATTATATCAAATATTTTTTTTTAAATGCATGGATGGATGGAAACATTCAAAGTGAAGGGCATTTGTAGAGCTTTCAATGCCATAGAATGTAGCTGTATATATGAAGGCAGCAGACCACAAGGCAGCTCACCAACAGTTAATATGTATGTATGAGGTTTATTGATTTATACCTGAATGGCCTCCTCCAGTCGATAGTCCTGAGAGGTCTTAAGGAAGGCGGTGACCTGCTGAGGACTGAACTGGCACAGTAGGTCCACTAAGAGCTCATGAAGATCTGGACCCAATCTCAAGATGGTCTGAGGATTCAGACCCTCTCTGAAGCTGTTACAGAAAAAGAAAACCTCTTATTTTGTTAAAATGATTCACATTTTCATAGATTCTGCAAGGGGTTCCCAAACTTTCGCATACCACTGTATATATATATAAATATA
>NW_015505755.1:770905-789470 GCF_001515645.1 Sinocyclocheilus grahami
TATATATATATATATATATATATATATATATATATAAAATGTATGTATATGTAAAATAATTACTATACTGTGAATTATACAGTATAGCTGTTGACATCCTATGCACTCAATAGACTGCCGTCTATCTCTCTTGGGGAAAATAAGTCCCTCTCATAGAGCTCCAAATGGAAATCATGCGTCATCAGTGCATCTCCCTCTTGCTCTCTTTCTCTTTCTCTCCCAATCAAATTATCATGTAGAGTGGTTTTCTCAGATCTCAATCATAGCCAAGCTCTCAAATCAAAGCCCAATCAGCTACTATCAGCTCCTGCTGCATGAGACATCTGAGAGAAAGCACATCCTCATCACATGTGAGACATACTGTTCTACTCTGTTAAGGCTCTGTCATAAAAATATGAGGCGTATGAGAATGATGATGATGTGAAGTGTATGAAGTGGTCAAAATCACACAGAACATAAAATTAATGGATTCTGAAAGTGCACTGAATTAGGATTAAAAAATGTAATTGTTTAATCATCCTCATGATGTTCCAAATGTGCATGACTTACTTTCTGCGAAACACAAAATATTTTCAAGAATGTTTGTGCCCTTACAGTGCATGTTAATGGGGTAGAAAACAGCACTGACTTTCAATGTAAAGATATAGAGACATATTTATTTTTCATATATATATTTATCAATTGGAATGATATGTGGCTGAGAAAACGATGACAGACCTTTCATTTTGTGGGGAACTATCTCTCTAAGGCAGAATGGGGTAAGATGTGTCAGTGGACCGTCAGTGTCAGTGCACCATTTAATGTAGCAAACTTTGAATATTTCGGTCACAGAACCAAATCTCTCATGGCTGAAATATTTGCATACCAAAGTACATGGCTGGTAAAATAAATTTTTACATCATAGTAAACGTATCTATGGAAGGATATTCCGGACTATTTTCAGAAGCAATTGCAAATTGTATTTTCTATTGCATTTTGCATATGTGGACGTATTAATTGTGACATAATCCAAATGCAATTGCAAATCTTGCATTACCACTTGTGCTATCGCGAACATACAGTGACTGCCAAATTTCAAATGGAAAAGCAAAGTCCATTTGCAACTGTATTTCCCATGTCTTACGTGTTATGAGCCTGTCATATTTAAATAGCAATATTTATTACAACATCTGCTTTTTCACTCTCTCTGCATCGCACATGTAACCTGCTAAAACTCAAATGGAATTGCAATTACTTTAACATTTGAATTTCAGATGTCTTACATGGAAACTTGTCAATCAGTGTCAGGGGCGGGACTATACTATAGGGCGTGTTTGTATTGGAAAGTGACGTCACTCACAGACGATTGTGCCAAATGCTTTGAACAATTGAGGTATTCGTTAACAAGATGCGTGTGAACAAACAGACAGTGCAACCCGGGTCTCCTTAAAATCTTGGCACCTTACACAATAAATCATTCCGTTGTTTTTACCCCCAAATGCAGCGACTATCCCCCTATAGGTCAATATTCAGCATTAACTAAACGCTTTTCACCTGTCTCAAGATCTCTCACTCTTTACACTCCGACTGATGGTGGCCTTGGAGTCGTTTTTTCCTCATTTATGATCATATTTTGATTTGAAATGTAAATTATTCACATAGTGTCCTATGATTCAACTTAACCATTTTTCAGAAGTCATATTTCTAAGGCTGTATGTTATAAATACTTTCGAATTACAATTGATAGCGCATTAGTTTTATCGCGTTCTAATTTTGTCTTGCCTAGAGGAAGTAAATCTTAAGTAAAAAGTGGCACAGCTTATGCCGCTCTCCTGAAAGTGTCACATTTAAAGATTCTGCCAGAAGTTATAGTCACAAATTAGTTATTTTTACAGTGAGTTCTGTAGAGTGTTTATCACTGCTGTGACTGACTTCATCACTACAAGAGTCCCAGAGTGCCTGCATCAGGAAAGGAGGTCTTTATTTATACCAATTACCCTAAATGAACTCCGCTATGTTGTCCAAGATGAGGCTCAGTGACAAAATGAGATGGGAGGTTGCTAAGAACAGGAAGATCATGAGGTGAAACTTGCTTTGAGGCCTGGTTGAGAGGAGACAGACGTCACATGGGGAGGACAGAGTAAATTCAGGTATTCTTCCATAGATGAGTTTTGGGCCTGAGGTGCCATATGTCCTATAAAGGGCACCTCAGGTCAGCTACAGCAAAAGCAGCGTTGTAGCTCTGAGGGTCTGCCATGACACTGAAATGAGCAAGCACTGATGTGTGACTGTGTCTGAAACCAAAACAACTGTCTGAGCCGGGTGAATGTGAAACAATCCAACTTTAGATTTATACATTTTCAGTAATGTAAAAAACGCAAAGGGGTGATGCAACATACTTGCAAACATGTTCTGCATGGGTTGTAGTGTATCATTACGTGGTTGTTAGGGTGTTCTGAGTGGTTGCTAGTTGCAATGAAACAGAAGGAATGACAGATCTTTTCTTCTATATTGTGAAACATATCCAAGTACAACGAAATTAAAAAGTAGGGCGGAAACTTTTATTTCCATCGGTTGAGATGAGACATAGATGCTAGCGTTCAACTGATCGTAAGAAAGGGGTTTAAAGGAGTAGCTCACTTCCAGAACAAAAATTTACAAATAATGTACTCACCCTCTTGTCATCTAAGATGTTCATGTCTTTCTTTCTTCAGTCGTAAAGAAATTATGTTTTTGTGAGGAAAATATTTCAGGATTTCTCTCCATATAATGGACTTCTATGATGCCCCCAAGTTTGAACTCCCAAAATGCAGTTTAAATGCAGCTTCAAAGGGCTCTAAATGATCCCAGCCGAGGAAGAAGGTTATTTTCTAAAACAAAGTACATCTAATTTTTCTCCTGCAACTTCAAAATCGTCCTACATCGCTGCAGATGTACCGACCCAGTGTTCACAAAGTGAACATGCAAAGAAGATCAAACGCACTTTAGAAAAAAACGGTAAAACAGCGATGTAGGACGATATTGGAGTTGGAGGAGAAAATGAGATGGGAGTTTTTAGACCTACCCTAACTGTCTTGAACCAGAAAAAAACTGAGTTCTAACAGAACTAGACAAGACGAGCATTTGAGGTTAAAAAGTATATCAATTGTAATTTGTTTTCAGAAAATAACCGATCGTTTCGCTAGATAAGACCCTTCTTCCTCGGCTGGGATCATTTAGAGCCCTTTGAAGCTGCATTTAAACTGCATTTTGGAAGTTCAAACTCGGGGGCACCATAGAAGTCCATTATATGGAAAGAAATCCTGAAATGTTTTGCTCAAAAGACTATTTCTTTACGACTGAAGAAAGAAAGACATGAACATATTAGATGACAAGGGGGCAAGTAGATTATCTGTACATTTTTGTTCTGGAACTGAACTACTCCTTTAAGTGAACTAAATGATTTGAGAAGTCTAGCACATGTCACCAGAGAGAAGCAAATAAAAAATTACAGTCGTTTACAATAAGACCAACATGCATTTAAAAAACAGAACTTTTATTTCATGCTGAGTTTAAAAGAGCCCATTGTTATATTCTGTGGGTCAATACAAGAAGTTAATTGTTACACATATTCACAATTAATTAAGAGTTTTCCCTCAATAAACGCCCAATTTGCTGCTTATTGATAGTAAGTAGGGTAGTTGTTGTAGTAGTTTTGTTTAGGTATGAAGTAGGGACAGTGTACAAGCGAATGAAATACTAGGTCTAGATAAATGTATGTGTGGGAGAGGTCATATGAGTAAAGAGATGAAGGAACAATGCTTAAGACAGAGAAAGATGGTGACAGAGATGGCTGTTATTTTGATAGAGACTCCAGCTAGAAAAAGGACTGCTCCTGTTCACTAATAAAAATATATATATTTTTAAATTCTAACGTGTGCTTATCCATATAATGGCAGCATATGGTAATCAACAAGTGTCCACTGGGTATATAATAGGGTTTGGTGAGAAAAAAACTGAAATTTACCATATTGTCTAACAAATTTTCTGACTTGGCCGTTGGTCTCTGTGCAAGACTGCGTGTTCATGAGACTCTATTAGCATCGCAGTTCACTCCGACTCGCCCAGGAAAAGCACACAAGTTGTGAAAAATCAAGATTAATGAAAACATGACATAAAATACAATCCATGTGCTTTCTTCTCTGAGGTAAATATACCCGTTGTGCTCGTCGCAACAACTGTCATAACAACTGGAGTTCTGATCTGGAGTCAGTGAAGAAGATTAAACTCCGTGAACAAAGTACACAGATACATTTTTGGGGATTTCTAGGCATTGTTTTTTTCATGTCACATTTTATACCCACAGAAGACTTGGAATATACAGCACATGTCACATGGGACCACTCTGTGAATTTTTAAAAGCCACCAGGTTGGGTAAATTCTTAATAAATAAATAAAAATTAATTAATACTTTTATATAACAAGTTCAATTAGATGCAGTTTTTTCTCTATTCATCAAAGAATCCTGAAAAAAAGGATACTTTTTCCACAAAAATATTAAGCAGCATAAACTCTTTTATACATTGATAATAATAAGAACCATTAAGGAGCACAAATAATAATAACTGATAATATTTGAGAAGCACATCAGCATTTCAGAATGATTTCTGAAGGATCATGTGACACTGAAGACTGGAGTAATCGCTGCTGAAAATTCAGCCTTGCATCACAAGAATAATTATATTTTAAAATCTATTACAATAGAAACCAGTTTGTAATAATATTTCACAATATTACTCTTAATTTTAAATTAAATAAATGCAACCTTGATGGGCAGAAGACACTTCTTTAATTAAAATCATATTTCAAATAATGATTCAAAAATTTTGGTAGTGTAGTTTAAGTAAATCATTTTTATGGCCAGTATTTCCAGTTGACCTGCCATTTGCAGGTTTGGTATGGATGGTAAGGAAACAAAAAGAGAATGAATGGTAAAAAGTGATAGTGTTTCTCAGTTTGCCCTGAAGAGAGATCTATGAGGCGTGAAACTTTAACTGCACACATCACTCCATTACAAAAAACAGCACAACCCAGACAGCAGGCATGTAAAATGAAACAAAACGGCCAAAAAGAGACAGTGTTGCAGAGGGTGCTGCTATTATTACCTGGGGTTCAGGAGGCACTTCAGAAACTGGAACGCCAAATAGTCATCCTACAGACATAGAGAGTTCAACATCAAAATATATAGTTCCCTTTCACAAGGACTGCAGTGATGTGAAATTATAACTTTGAGATCTTGTATTAATGTATTGCAATTCTTGATCAATTGCATTGAGTACTACACAAGAGGGTTTAATAGAGTACAGCCAGATACTGTGCCTTGAATTTTCCCTTTACCATTACATGTACTTTCAGGCTGCTTTATCTTAGATAACTGGAAGTTTGCAAGCAGAACACCATTTTTCATCTCCATTGACGTAAAATGATTAAACCCTGAGCATGATATCATGGGTCTGGTATTGTGTTGGTATTAGTTTGACCACTAGTGTTCTTGTCATCATCAATTTACCAAATGCTCCAGACTTTAATGAACTGCACATCATTAAAACAGCAGTAATGTTATTCTCACACTAGTCTTTGACTGTGAAAAAAAAAAAAACATCCCTTAACACTTGTTTATTTTCTCCCCATTTCCCTCATATCTTCTTCTCATCGGCACATATGTTTGCACAAGCAGGCATTTCAATTAGCACCTTTCTGACAGTGTGCGAGAGATAACGTAAAACCCAATTACACACAGCACTGCCGATAGAGCCTAATCCATTTACTGATACACACACAGGCGCGCGCGTGGGCCTCAGGGGGGCCTCTTCCCTCTCACACACATTCACTGACACTATCTTAAGATGAGTGAATAGGAGCCGAGACAATGCAACACATACATTTATACACACACCAAAGGAGAATCAAACACACAATACAACACCGACAGGGACCTTTAGAAACGCTTTTCTTAACAGTCCAACCTGTTGAAGGATAAACTATGTGTGTCAAGCCAACATCAAGACCGTTGACATACAACAATGCTGCATACCTGCAGAGATGTGATGATAGACTGCACCTCGTCTGCGAAGTGCACTGCAACTAGCTCTGCTGTCTTAGGTGAGCTAATGCTGACCAGATCCTGCAATGGAGGAACAATGACAATCCGATAAGAATTCATAAAAATCAGCCAATCCACCAGAGTAGTATTTTCTAATACTTACTAGTTTTAGTTGGGTCCTAGGGTCTACTAGTGAAAACATTTATTTTTTTCATTCTTCAGTACAAATAATAGTATTGTCATGTTTGAATGAAACGTTTCATTAATATAAATATAACATGAATTTCAGTATGCTGCTTTAACCCTGTAAAGCCTGACATATGAAGTAACAGTCTAAATAATTAATATTTTTACCCGCCAAATGGAGCAGTTTATTGAAACTTTAGACAAAATCTTAAAAAAAGAATTTGCTGAGCATCATATTTGATACTATATGATCCATAAGACATGTGTATGATATAGTGAGATTATGGAGTAAAAAAACAGCTTATAATTATTCATTGGCCCAAACTGAGCAAAATGGTGCAGATGCTGATATTTTCATGGCCAAAAATTAAGATGAAATTCTGATAGCTTGTAATGAAAACCAATGAGAGCTTTATATCAGTATATAGCCTACTTGCATAAACTGTATCAATATGTCACTCTATCTCCCAAGTAAGATTATATTTAAATTAGGGCTGTCAATTTAAAGTGGTAATTTAATTAATTAGTTATGGAAAAATTATTTGATTAAATATTTTTACGAACTGACCCCATCCCAGACCTGTATGTAATCTTAAATTGCATACAGTTTATTGTTGACAAACATGATGCAAGGCAACAAGTCACTGCATCTTGTAGTACATAAATGCAGTTATGTACCACTAAAATTCAAGATATTGGGGCAAAAAAATGCCCCAATGCCCTGCAGAGTACAGCTCCAACCCTAATTAAAACTCACCTGCCTGTAGCTTTCTAGTAACCCTTCAGACCTTGATTAGCTTGTTCAGGTGTGTTTGATTAGGGTTGAAGCAAAACTCTGCATGGCTGCGGCTCTCCAGGACCGACATTCGCCACATTATTTCTTTTTAAAGCTACTTTTTGTAATGTCTACTTAAAGGAAACATATTATGCCCCTTTTTACAATATGTAATATAAGTCTCTGGTGTCCCCAGAATGTGTCTGAAGTTTCAGCTCAAAATACCCCACAGATCATTTATTATATCATTTTGAAAATGCCTATTTTGAGTGGAACCAGAAACTCTCTGTTTTTCGTGCCTGTCTCTTTAAATGCAAATGAGCTGCTGCTCCCCGCCCCCTTTTCCAAAATAGAGCTGTTCTATTACAGCTCGTACCTGCTAAAAACATCTGTTTTGGTTCTGATTATTATGTTTATCGCGCTGAAATCATGCGTTTTAAACCATATGAGTTTAAACTTCTGATATATGGTTTTCTGAGCGCACACATCCGAAGCACACGGACGGAAAGCAGCTGTCACAGGCATGTGATTACTAAACTAAGTTCTCATTCACACACAAGTTTACATTAAAAACACACATGAGTTACAAAAAGCAGTCGGTTATGTCTGCGAAAGTAAACAGCTGGGAAATAAATCGCATGTTTATTTTAGATCTGTGTGGCAGCAGCAATATACAGTAAATAAATTGATAAATGCACTGCTCTCTTGTCTCCTCTGAGGCTGGGACTGTAAATAGTGTTCTGTGCTCGTCTGTGCAGCCAATGACAGAACAGTTAACATGTTTTGCTCAAACTTTCGCTATGGCATTGGAACTAATACACCGTTGTCGCTTGCGAAAACACAATAACGGCGCCGTGGGTGGAAAATGACAGATTTTAGGGGCGGTAATATTATAATGAGATCCCTTTGCCACGTCACCAAGGAAGTGAAATCAGACGCGCTCGTTTTCTCAGACGCTTGCAGAAAAAGGCTTCCCAAAACAAAGTTACTGGGTTAATCTTTTTCAAGTTTCCTTGGTTGGTAGATGCACTGGGGACCTGATTATAGCACTTAAAGCCTGGAAAAGCCAGATTTTCATGATAAGTCACCTTTAATACTTTTCTCATTTAATACAATAATGGTTTAAAAATATCTTCTGTGGGTATATTCACAGCCAAATTTAATTTGCGATTAATTAGATTAATTAATCGCCACTTCGTGTAATTAATTAGATTAAACATTTTAATTTAAATGCTTACTTTTATAATCAAAGCTCTGTAGTTTCAAAACATATAATGCAATGCAGTACAATGATGACTGAGAGATGAACAAATAAACATTCCTTAAAAGCCAGATGGATCATTTTTTATACTCACATTTGAACATGATTTTTCCCCTAAAAAGTTGCTTCAGTCCAGTAAGTGCTCATCTTGAAATATTACTAACAATATTATTCTTATTTACTTTATAAAAATCAGTAAAATTTCACAGCAAAAAATACATGTGAACCACAACCTGAAGGTGGAAAATTTTAGGGTTATATAATAAATGTTCATTTTTAAAACTCAGGCTCAACTGAAAGGCAGTCACAAATAATGCTGTGGTATTGACTGATTTTCAGTGCTCTCAATTTTAACAATCAGAGTAAGTCATTCGGACAAAGACCATCGACTGAACAAAATGAGAGAGAGAAGGGTCTGATGAGATTAGGGTCTGAAATTAGCTTTCTGAAGCCGGAGCTCTCTCTACCTGGAGTGTGCTCTAGGGGACAAATCATTTGTAGCCTTGTTTGACTCACCTTGATGTGTTGAAGAGCTTTGACCCACACCAGCTGCTTCTCCTCTGAGCTGTAGCCTGGCATGGACAGGATGTTGTGGATGTAGTTGAAGAGCTCCTCCTGGAGTTAGAGATAAAGATTTAGTACAGAAATAACAGGAGTGACAGGAAAGAAAAGGGTGAAATGAAGGGATTACAGCTGAGTACCTTTCTCAAAGGGTCTTTCAGGTAGCAGTCAACAATTTTGTTGTAAAGGTGCTTTTTGTCATACATAAACTCGCAGATCTGATAACTGGAAGAACAAAAACAAAAAGACAATGCTGACTAATGAGCAATAATAACAACAATAACAACAACAAAAAGGTTCGATCTTTTTCTGAAATTAGATTTTCAGTGTCTTCACCTTGAGGAAATTGATACGATGCATTCAACAGCAGTCGTTAGATTTATCAGTGATCTAGCTGTGAAGTCCAGCTTAGAGTGGATCACATACTAAGCTTTGTTTCCTTCGTAATTACCATGAGTATTTTAAGGACCATTAACATATTTTTTTTTCTTCATTTCATAACAATTAACCACATTTTCACCCCATTATGCTTAAAGGTGATTCTCATTACTTTAATACAATATTTTACTGTACACAAAGTTAGTTAAATCCCGGTTGACAAAGAGGGTATTATCAGGTTTGGCGAGTTGTCGTGCCAAGAAGGTGAAAAGACAGCCGACCTGAGACGGGGTGAAGTCAGAATTGTCCACCATAACCTGGAAAGTGCGCACACACAGGGAATTTGTTAGTGTGTGTATATGCAGTGTGAAAAAAAAATGTTTCACCTTATTTTTGGAAGATTATTGGAGTGTGTTTAAAAAAAAAATAAATACTATTTCAGTCTTTCTACTTCAAATGGTTAAGTTTAATTGAATGAGTTATTTGCCGTTTCTTCGTAATTATTTGTGTTCAAGTAAATTTAAATGGAAATGCCCAAATCCCAAGGAAATATAAAAAAAAAACAAAAAAACAAATGCCAGTCAAATGTATGCTAAACGACCTTGTCATAGCTGCGCATCTTCTGCCATTGGAACTGGCGCACAGAGGAAGATCTGACTGACAGGCTTGTCCAACTAAAGTTTTTCCTCTGTGATTTAGGAGATTTTACTTAAGGATGGAGATTAAACTACGGTAAGTTGTGCAATATTCAATTATTAGGCCATTCAGTAACATCTGCAGTGAATGTCAGGCATATTTGACTTTCTAAAGTCGTGGTGCAGGTTCTTATTATGTTCATGTGCACACTCTATACTTAAAAAAATAAATAAGTTTTAGCATTAAAATGATAGCATTTTTAAGTGTTACTTAAGAAAATGTTACAACTAATCATGAACTATTTAACATGCAGAAAAACAAGCATAACGCTTCTAATGCGGGAGAGCTATTTTTACAGAAGCTGCTAATTGTCTTCACCAAAAACTAACACCTTCTTAGGAATATTCTCTTGCTGTAACCATTATAGCTCGGATTACAAAACAACGACAGTAGTGCGCAAATGGAAAAGGTGAGGGACTGTCACTTCACCTGGTCAAACAGCTTCCGGTTGACAAAGAGGGTATTATCAGGTTTGGCGAGTTGTCGTGCCAAGAAGGTGAAAAGACAGCCGACCTGAGACGGGGTGAAGTCAGAATTGTCCACCATAACCTGGAAAGTGCGCACACACAGGGAATTTGTTAGTGTGTGTATATGCAGTGTGAAAAAAAAATGTTTCACCTTATTTTTGGAAGATTATTGGAGTGTGTTTAAAAAAAAAAAAAATACTATTTCAGTCTTTCTACTTCAAATGGTTAAGTTTAATTGAATGAGTTATTTGCCGTTTCTTCGTAATTATTTGTGTTCAAGTAAATTTAAATGGAAATGCCCAAATCCCAAGGAAATATAAAAAAAAACAAAAAAAACAAATGCCAGTCAAATGTATGCTAAACGACCTTGTCATAGCTGCGCATCTTCTGCCATTGGAACTGGCGCACAGAGGAAGATCTGACTGACAGGCTTGTCCAACTAAAGTTTTTCCTCTGTGATTTAGGAGATTTTACTTAAGGATGGAGATTAAACTACGGTAAGTTGTGCAATATTCAATTATTAGGCCATTCAGTAACATCTGCAGTGAATGTCAGGCATATTTGACTTTCTAAAGTCGTGGTGCAGGTTCTTATTATGTTCATGTGCACACTCTATACTTAAAAAAATAAAGAAATAAGTTTTAGCATTAAAATTATAGCATTTTTAAGTGTTACTTAAGAAAATGTTACAACCTATAAGAATTGTGTGTATCCTTTACTTGAAAACATGCTTTTCCTAGCTTTTATCAAGTAAATCCTACTCCACTCTTCACAAACATTGAAACAGGCGGTTACACTTTACTTGAAGGGGTGTGCATAAGACTGACATGACACCTTCATAATCATGACATGACACCTACATAATCATGCCATGACACATGTCATGAATATGAAGGTTTTTTATGCATGTTTATGACAACTGTCATTAAGTGTTATTCGCTCAGTTATGTAATTTTTAATGCAAAGATGACATTGTTCGAGATGTCTTTGTTATGGGCTATGGTTAGGGGTAAGGCTAGGGGTAGGGTTAGGTCAAATAATGTCATATTTGCATTAAAAATGACATAACTGAGTGAATGACACTTAATGACAGTTGTCATAAACATGCATACAACCTCCTTCATATCTAAGCAGAACTTCTAAAAGACAGAGCTTCTTTCTTTCTTTCTTTTTTGCATTTTCTACATTTCTGTGATTGTGGAATGGATTCAAATATGGTAAAATGTGTTTAACTTTGTGAATGACACGCATTTGAGTTTTTCTGAATATCCGGTGGAGTCATGTGGGATACCATGGGGGCCAAGGTAGTGCTCTCTGTTTTTTATGAATGAGCAAATGATTACAGATGGAGAGAAAGCGAGAGTGTGTGGATGCTGATTTGAGTTGCTGAAGGCTCTTGAATGAGCTGTGATGAGGAGGGGGAGGAAGACTGCAGGACTGAGTCGGTTCTCCAGCAGATACAATTATCCCATTCACATGATTTACATTCCAATGACAGAGTGAAGAATCATTTCAGAGCCAAACGCTTTTTACACAGATTGGGGGAAAGCTGGGTGAGCATTCATATGTGTTTGTGTGTGTATGAGATTTTTAGGTGAAAGACATTGAGAAATATATTGAGAAATATACAGATATTGAGAAATATGTTTCTGTCACCTTCAGTAAAATGTCCACAATCCTTTGCTGATACTCCAGAGCCTGTTTGTCATTCTTGAAGTCCTCAAATGTCTGAGGCAAGGACATAATAAAATTCAGATCTGATTAAAGGGCAGATGAACTCTACACATATAACACATTAGTAAAGCACTGATGATTTTAGTAATACATATTAATTTATGGATTAGCTGATGCACACCAATGCCAGGACGTTGAGGAACTCTCGAGTGTCGAAGTGCAGAAGAGTTCGGATGTAGGGATACACTTCCTCTTCCTGTGCAGCCTCCACCGAGTGCAGACGAATGAGAAACTCAAACACCTGGAACACATTCAGAGATACATAACATAACATAAAATGCACAGCATTGCTTTTCAATTAAGTCTTATTTTTTTACATTTAGATTACATTTGCTGACACTTCTTAACGTCAAACTTTTAAAACACTAATAATTTTATAACACTGTTACATGTAATCTTTAGCAAATTTCAAAAGATATTTTATACTGTATATTATAATGTTGCATATAATTATATGTAGTGCTATCAAATCGAGGACACAGTGTGTACCGTGTATATTTATATGTATATAGAAATACACACACAGACATGTATATATTTAAGAAATAAATGGAATATATATATATTTATATTTAATATAAATCATATAATTATGAATATATACACATGCAAATATTTCTTACATTTCTTACATGTAAGTGTGTGTATTTCTATATACATATAAATATACACAGTACACACACATATATTATGTAAACACAAACTTTTATTTTGGATGCGATTAATCGATTTGACATCACTAATAGTTAGTTATAATGTTAATTATAAACTAAGTTATAATGTAACACAATGTAATTCTTAATTCAATCACATCTAATTTCATTTAGTTTTTAGCATATTATTCTTTATATATATATAAATTGACAAAATATCCATTTACATGTTATATACCATGTTATGATGTAATGCATTTTACTCTTGAATGTATTATAATTATTTTTGTAATTATTTATGAAACAATGTCATGTATGACAATGTGGTCCCCAAGAAACTTATAAGTACATTATGAAAATATTGTGATTAATTTTTATATATAGGCTTCAAGTAAAAAACAAAACAAAAAAAAAATAACATTGTAATATTTGAATTTCATATATTCTGCAGGCACATGCTCGTGGGTCAATCCCTCTACACAATAACTAAATCAAAATTCAACCCATAATCATTGGAGTACAGTACAGGGCTGACTAGTTGCCATGGTGACCAGGTGGTACACTTTCCTGCTGTATGTGTGAGAGCAGTACGGAACAAAAGATTAGCCATTATCTCCCATTCACACACACATAAAGAGAGGTAATTGGGCATCATTGGGAGGTGCTCATCTTTGCGACGCCAATGTTGTGTTTTACAGCAGGAAGGAGGTTTTATTTCAGGAAGGATTTGGACCTGCAGATGTGACACCGTGTGTGTGTGTGCGTGTGTGTGACTGCATGGGAATGTGTGGATGTGTGTAAGTGCAATGAGGGATCAAAGAGGAACAGGAGTCTTTCTGTGCACATGTGTCTCTTTGAACATGACCCCTTAGGGCCCAAAAGATGATACGCAACTCGATGATACAATTTACTCCCTGCTCTAAAACATACATTATACACTGTTAAACAAACATATATTTATAAACATACATACACACGCATACATACTGTATGTGTACATGTGTACATCAGTGGTGTTCTGAAATGAGGACGCAAAGTCCTCAAAGTTTTTTTTTTTTTTTATATAAATCAAATGTAAATTCATTTCCCAGTCACATTTTCTTGGTTAAATAAACATTACTTACACTATAAAAAAAAAAAAAAAAAATGCAATTCTATTTTATATTTTTACATTAACAACAATGTAATCAATTTTCTATTTATTAAAGTCATGTATTAATCTCAAGGAGGGTTTCTGCAGGATTTTTAAGCTCAAATTTAAGACTTTTTAAGACCTGCACAAGTTTTAGAAACTGGGGTCCGTGATGCAAAGCCAGGGGGTCCGCAAAATAATTTGCTATACCGTATTTTCCGGACTGCAACTCGCGTTTTTTATCTTCTGAAACATGCTATGATTTATATTCCAAAGTGACTTATATAATGCATTACTGTCAAATAAGCAAATCGTAAACACTTCACGATGGTTTTACACTTTAAGGTTTATATAGCTAAATATATTTCTCGTCTGTTTGACAAGTAGACAGTATCGCATAGTTTTTCTTCATTTTAGGAAGTGGTTCACATAGACCAAGACGGCAAGCGCATTTTGTTTGTTTTCTTTAATTTACAAAAGCACAACGTTTCACTGTCATCTTGAAGGTACACAAATAAAAATAGACCGTTTTGAATGATGTCTTGCTCATATCTGACGGATATCACATTTTTCCACTGATACAAAGTGTTCGCGCTGGCACCTCCCGCGCGCACACAACAAATCAGTTCTAGCGGTCTCATCATCAGCAAACTAAATGAGACAACTAAACATACAAAAAGTATATGGTGACTCAATTTAACTTGTCTGTTGTACAATATGTAGGTTTTGCCGGTCAGCGTGAGCATGCCGTGATGTTTTTCCAAACACTTTTTTGCATATGTGAAGGATGCTGTTAGTAGATATTCGGACATGAGAGAAGTACAAAGCCTTCTTTACATAATAAGTAGCCTAATAGTTTAGCAACCAAATGTTAGACTGCGTAACGATTCACTCATGGAAACGATTCATGCCGAATGAGAGGTTTGCGTAAGTAAGTTTCAGTAAGTAAGTTTAGTTTGTTATGGACAAAGCCGATTTATGTTTCTGCTGGTGGGTGCAAAAAACAAGCATTTAATTTTTTTATAAAACACATTTTCACCGCTGTTTACACAAGTAAATGATAACCAGGCTAAGTTATCATACACATACGCAACAAATGCTTAACATATTTAAACATTCTCATTACTCAGTAATTCATTATACTGGGTGTATAAGATTTTTAGATTCTAGATTTTTTTCTAGATTAGGCTATACTCCGTTCGATGGTACATTTGATTAATTCACTACACAAAATGTATCTTGCGAAGTGAAATGCATGCAATTACCAACCAAATAATACACACAATCTTTCTATGAGGGTTGCGCTTCACTAAATAAAATTATTTATTAAATACCTATTTACAAAAAGCACTTATTCGCGCATACACAGGACAAAGTTTGAGTTACACGTAATATCTGAGGGAGTGCAGAGCTATGATCACTATATATATAATGAAGAGCAAGCCCGCTATAAGCGGAGAGATTCGTGCTGGCGCCCTCTCGTATTACAATAATGCACTTTCGACATTTGCCATTAAAATAATGCCAAAAACTGCCTCAAATGAACTATAAATACGAGAATAAAGTTGTAAAAGCTGCAATCCATTTCTTATTGGTTAAAATGAACGAAGACTATCTTGTGTTTTTCACGAGCACCCACGGGATCGGCACCTATGGTATTTAAAATGAATGTTTTTTATATACATATATATTCATTTATTTGTGTTCTGTTATGAATGTCACAAAATTTAAATGATTTTGAGTGAGAGGAAGTAAAATTCATGTTAGTGTTTATAATGTTTTTTTGCCCTAATATTCGTTTTATTTAGACCTATTCAGTATTTAATAAGTAAGTTTCAGTAAGTAAGTTTAGTTTGTTATGGACAAAGCCGATTTATGTTTCTGCTGGTGGGTGCAAAAAACAAGCATTTAATTTTTTTATAAAACACATTTTCACCGCTGTTTACACAAGTAAATGATAACCAGGCTAAGTTATCATACACATACGCAACAAATGCTTAACATATTTAAACATTCTCATTACTCAGTAATTCATTATACTGGGTGTATAAGATTTTTAGATTCTAGATTTTTTTCTAGATTAGGCTATACTCCGTTCGATGGTACATTTGATTAATTCACTACACAAAATGTATCTTGCGAAGTGAAATGCATGCAATTACCAACCAAATAATACACACAATCTTTCTATGAGGGTTGCGCTTCACTAAATAAAATTATTTATTAAATACCTATTTACAAAAAGCACTTATTCGCGCATACACAGGACAAAGTTTGAGTTACACGTAATATCTGAGGGAGTGCAGAGCTATGATCACTATATATATAATGAAGAGCAAGCCCGCTATAAGCGGAGAGATTCGTGCTGGCGCCCTCTCGTATTACAATAATGCACTTTCGACATTTGCCATTAAAATAATGCCAAAAACTGCCTCAAATGAACTATAAATACGAGAATAAAGTTGTAAAAGCTGCAATCCATTTCTTATTGGTTAAAATGAACGAAGACTATCTTGTGTTTTTCACGAGCACCCACGGGATCGGCACCTATGGTATTTAAAATGAATGTTTTTTATATACATATATATTCATTATTTGTGTTCTGTTATGAATGTCACAAAATTTAAATGATTTTGAGTGAGAGGAAGTAAAATTCATGTTAGTGTTTATAATGTTTTTTTGCCCTAACATTCGTTTTATTTAGACCTATTCAGTATTTAAATGATTTCTGAAAGTAATAGTAAAATGCGACTTACATATACAAGGGGGAACATTTGCACCAATAAAATTCATATTATGTTAATTCCTCCAACCCACATTAAACTTTAGCCTTAAACACTGTTATAATTATGAGGGGGTCCTTGGAAAATCCTCTCCCCTGTAAGGGGTCCCTAGCTCCAAAAAGTTTGAAAACCCCTGGTCTATAGTAAGATATTAAACTGTAATATGTCTGTAAAACGCATGATTTACAGTTCAGATACAAGTTTTTACACTTCACATTTCAGCCTTTAAACTATTTTTAATAAAACGGATGAGTCAAAAGTATTAATTATTATATAAATTTAATAAAAAAAATTTATTATTAATTAAATAACACAAACACATTTTACTGTTTAGATTTTTATAGGGCATTTTCTTCTTATCGATCCACCAGTTCACATTTACAGCTCTGTGTGTTTGCAGGGTAAAAACATGGGTCAATTTTCACATTGGTCTGAACAAAAACCGGAGGCTGCAGTTTCAGGACCGCATTTCTACTAGGACCCTACTGACAGCGTCATCTAGCCAATTATATTCCAACAGAGGAGACCTGATTCAAACATCAAACTAACAGATGCAAAGACTAGATCCATGGAAACGATAATTTTTTTATCTTTCCATCTTATTTTTAATGTAAGAGCTGGCATGAACTTGAGTGTGTGAGGTGATGTCAGCAATCTCCATTTAGCCTGTTTAGCTGTTAGCATTGTGCTGCTGGATGTTGTGAACTAGTATTTGTATTCTAATTATTTAAAATGTATTAATGTACTAATAAACGCACTATTTTGTACCACATACATGCAAAAAAATTAATTAAAATAATAAAATAATAATTAAAAAAAAAACTATAGGGGCTTAGAAATGCGGTTCTAAAACTGCAGTCTCCAGTATTGCAGGAATACCCGGCTTATTGAAAATACACATTCATTCTCTGCCAGCAGGAGGCGCTTTTGGAACGGTTTCCCTTGTAACAGCAGAACACAAATCAGCGCAGCGCCAGACTTTGAAACGTGCAGCGCAATCATCACATTAAGCCATTTCGCCATTCTGGTCTTTCCGTCCCCAAATTTAAGACCTCTTGAAATCCTAATTTAGACTTTCTTGTACAATTTAAGACTTTTTATGGCCTTAAATTTTATACAAATAAATGTAAGACTTTTTAAGGACCTGCGGAAACCCTGTCAAGTTAGTGTTTTTAAGCATTTTGCATTTATTAAAATAATAACTCACAGCAGTATTTAAACAATATATTTTATTTGTGAACTTAGGTTCAGCTATTTTTTATTAGTTAACTTTTAACTATTTTTGAATTGATCAGATCATCAGTCATCAAAGCTCTATAAATATTGGTCACTGACCCAGAGATTTCACCAAGCTGATTGCTCACTAAAACACTCCCACAGATCATGTTTTCATGCCATTTTAAGTCTTATTTTTACGTAACAAAGGGGTTATATCTAAGTGTGTGAGTTGTTTACTTACTTTTTTTAATTAGTCTTCCCATTAATGCCATTATATTGTTCAATCAGACTGATTCACAAACGCCGAACTTGCATGACCACAAGAGGTGGGATTTATCACATGAACCAATCACAGTTAGGGGTGTGCGATATATATCATCTGTGATAATATCGTAATTGTTTTTTTAACGATGTGCGATTTGACATTATCGAGTATATTACAAAAACCAAACAAAACACACCTACAGAGTGCACGCATATGTGACGAGATGAAGTCTAGTAGATTAGACTAGTGCGCGTGCGCATTTAGAATGTGTTCTTTCACTGCGTGATTCAGTCTATTAAAATGCATTTTGAATGAACACAAAATTCAAGATATGGGGACAGAAAATTTGTGTGTGTGTGTGTGTATGTATATATATATATATATATATATATATA
>NW_015505755.1:790170-795860 GCF_001515645.1 Sinocyclocheilus grahami
TACAACAGTTCAATAAACAAGTTAATATTAAGAGACTTACGTTTTAGACACCATATTGCCTGTTTTTGTTCTATTTCGACAACAAAAATAATTCCAAACAGAACCACAGCACTGTTTTGCATCTCTAAACAACATGACGTGTTTCATTCCTGAATGAATCAACCGTTTAAATGATCCGGTTCAATCGCAATGGCTCACTTATTAACAGTGACTTGCTGTCACCTTTTGGTGGTTTTAATTTCACATTTAAAGTATCTTTCCTTTTTTTTTATCATTTCAAATAGCAAAACATTATTAATGCATTTGTAACTGCAGGTTCAATCATTCAATGTCGCTCAGAGCTGCATTAAACAGTGTGTAAATACATCTAAATGCCACTTCAGATGCAGCTTCTGCGTTTCCTCTGCATTGCAAAGATACATTTTGTTGATACTGATTTCATTTGCCTGGTAAAAACCCAAAACTCTTATTCTAACCGACTGATTAAATGTAAGAATTGTAAATGTAAAGAAAATGTAAGAAAAAAAAGATGTTGGCACAATAACACATTCGATTATCGATCCAGAAAATATCGAGATATCTTTTTTTGTCAATATTGCACACCCATAATCACAGTCGAACATAAGTCAGATCCAATCATATCGCGATGGAGGCGTTGCCTTCTCTCACGTGACTTTCCCCATTCATTCTCAATTACCCCCCACCAAACTCCCAGCACGCTTTGGGGGTCTGTTAAAACTCAATGGGCTCAGGGGAGGCAAGCCTCCGCTGAAACTTTGCCTGCGGGTGTCGCTGTTAGACATTGTTACTTTTGAAAAACTAGTAATTTATACACTTTTTATTATTATACTTAGTAATATGGGCGTTGTTTTATTTTTGTACTACAAATTTTTTTTCTCATCCAATGTTTTGAGGAGACACTGCCTCCCTTGTCTCCTCGGAGGAAACGCCCCTATAGTGTATACATTTTATTGAGTCACTAATGTTACCTGTTTTGTCACACTCTGAAAAAGGTCTATGCTTTTTTTCAGTACTGACTACACAGGGTTGAAAAGTTTTTATTAATGCAAAAAGATAAATAAATAAAACAAATATTTAAATTTGTAAAATGTCTTAAAAAGACTTTAAAATGTCTGTAAAAATAGGGCCCAATGTACTGTGTTCATAGTTAAGGAATTTTATGTGTGAATTTTTTTACAGGTTTTTTTCCTGTATTTTAAATTATGCATCGAATTGACCATTCGCGAAGACGCTTAGTTACTACCATGGTGCTCTCATGCCACACACCGTGAGAGCACCATGCAGTGAAAAATACTACGTGGAGCAAAGATGACACTGATAACGTGCTGACAGACAAGACAGAGCAGGTTACTTTTAAGTGAGTGAGTGAAGTTAAGTGAGGTGACGTGTGGCCAAGTGTGGTGACCCATACTCGGAATTTGTGCTCTGCATTTAACCCATCCAAGCGCACACACACAGTAGTGAACACACACCCACCGTGAACACACTCCCGGAGCAGTGGGCAGCCATATTGCTGTGGCACCTGGGGAGCAGTTGGGGGTTCGGTGCCTTGCTCAAGGGTCTCACTTCAGTCTTGAAGGTGGAAGAGAGCACTGGTTATTCAGTCCCCCCACCGGCAATTCCTGCCGGACCTGAGACTCGAACCCGCAACCTTCGGGTTACAAGTCAGACTCTCTAACCATTAGGCCTGTCCTAGACTGCCCCACCAAAGATTTTGTTTTTGGTGTGAAACAAAATCTCAGCTTTCAAACTGTGCCATTTTTTAAGAAATTCAAACAATAAATACTGTTTTGTGGCTCTTTAATGTGTCATAACAGATTGCTGCAGTGCCTCAGTTCACGCAGCATTAACCGATCATCTCTTCCTCTTTACTAGTTATAGCACTAAATCAACATGAGTGAACATCAGAAGGTATCTTGTTTTCAGCTGTGGAAAGACATCAATACACACCCTTTTTGAAGTTCAAGCGCACTCTCCTGTCGGGCTTGTTTGTCGAACAAATTGGCAGATTTGGTATTATGATTGGTCAGATCGCCTGTCAATTAAACTCCCGGCGAAGGGTGAATTGCGTTATGCTTTAGAGTAAATGACCGTAGACTTATCGGATAACGTCCTGACCGAAAACCACCAGTGCATTTCCTGTTTTTCGATGGATTTCTTTCTTTCAGTGTGTATTCTGCAGCCCATCTTAAAACCCAAAGCAGGATTCCTCTACACTCTCCTTGATTTATCCGAGAACATTCTGTCTTGTTTCAGTACAGATCATCTCTACACGTCATTGGAGTAAACAACCCTGTCTGTCATGCTTTTCACTCAAACCTATAGAGTGTGTCAGCATTCGATGTGTCTGTAAGAGTAGCTTTAGACTGTGTGTGCGATCCATGAAGGTTGTCCCTCCCAGAACGAATCACTTGAGCACTTTGGATGGGCAACAATGAGAAAATCCCTCTAAAAGCCCTGCTAAGAGCAAACTGCAGAGAATACTAAACACACACACACTCTTGTGCTGTATATAACTGAGGGAGAAAGAGTGGCGTAACTCAGATAGACATTATACAAACAAAACAGGCATGAGTGTTACGGTATTGAACTGTATGGAACATGAGTAAGTGACTGCAGAAATTAGCAGAACATTTGCTAATCAAACAATACACATTCTCTTACTGCAGTCTGGGTTTAATCAGACTACTTACCTGGTTTTTCACCTGAGGGACCAGATCTTCAGGAATGTCACCTAACGGATAGGCCCGTCCTGCCAAACAACAGCTGGCAGAGGAGAAAGGACAGATGTGTTATGGCACGCAACTATGTATGAGTGCAGCACTTATGCAGAACGTCATCTCACCTGATGTACACCAGCAGTTTATTTCCCATCACAACATGCTCATCTGTGGAAGGAGACAAATGGGAAAATTAGATTATGTGCATTTTAGCATTAGCTGACCAGATTTTAGAAATTTAAAAAAAAAACTCTACTTCAGCAGTGTGGCATTTACACTGTTATTATCTATTAATAACAGTGTCATTAAGCAGATTTTGTACATTTTGATCATAGTATGTGAAACTGGGTTAGCTGGCATGGCATTCCCTTCAGGGTTTGTAAAGGTTTTGGAAAGTTTTTTTCGAATATGGTTCTGTGTGTCATCATAAAGGGTGGAATTACTTTTATGGGCACTTCTCCCGGAAGAGCGCGTGCACACAGCAAACTTATAGTTTGCAGAACAGATAGCAGAACATTAGAACATTACAATCTAAAATAGTTCTTTAAAACATTAAAACAACTAAATTAAAAGTTAAAATCACTGAATTAAAAAAGAAAATAAATAATAAAGAAAATGACTATTTTAACTGCTATAGGAAACACATTAACTCATTTGAGCTTAGTAATTAGTATACGGTGTCTAGCTTACATTTGATTTACCTATTACAATAGTCCCTTTACAGGTATTGCTATCATAAAAATACACGTATACGTAGGTTTAAAATTCTACAAAAGACACATTTAATGTCCAACAACAAATATTTTAGCAAAATTTATATTTTATGTGTATTCTGTTTAGCGCGCATGCACGCAGCAGCGCTCGTTCACTCGCGTGCCTCGCCCACTCCTGACAGCAAAATGGATATGTTTGCGTGACTTTCTGACATTTACAGATGGAAAAATATACCTGTGACATGTCAGTTATGCACAGAGGAAAACACAATGTCTCAAATGCATTAAACAGTAAAGATATATTCGCTGTTTGCGATGGTGGATCGATTTGATCCATGATCGACATTAAGAGCTGCTTAAAAATAAACGTGCACAAATTAGTGAGATTGTGTGAACTTAATTTGTCATTTATGGAACCGCTTTAGGCCCGATTGATTTGTTAGGTTATTTCAAGTCAGGTTTTGGACTTTAATCCCCACTTTTTCTCGGGTCTCCGTGGTGTTGTGATTCGTCATATTCACGCAGCAGCAGTGATGAGAGAGCGCGCTCGAGAAACAGTTTAGAGAGGAGAAATCAATCTACATATAAAACATTGGTCACAATAAAAGTATAGCGCATCCACTAGTAATTATATATTAATAAATCGTTTTTTATCGATGCAAATATGTTAGAAACGATGCATCGCGATATAAATGCCAACTTGTAGCCGATGCACACTTTTTAAACCGATGCATTGCATCATTAACTTTTTATGCCGATGCACCGAGCAAATCCGGGAATCTTCCCATCCCTAATATATATATAAAAATTGTGATTTAAAATGCAAAATTGAAAACCGTAGGGAGCCCTTTAAGCTTCTCTTTTGTAGATAAACACAATTTTTGATAAAAGTCATCTCGCAATTCCGGTTTTATTTCAATTAAACGTGCAGCCTTACAATTGATAATGCACAATAAAAAACAGGGACATTTTCGGGGATAGCTCCTGCCAGCTCCTCCAGTTTAGCAGAGTATCTTGATGTATGGGATGTGTTGTTTTATGTTTGCTCTGTTCTACCTGTGAGAGGCTTTCCTTCATGAAGAGGAGGACCAATGGCCTGAAACAGTTTCTGAAAAACCAGGAAAAAGAAGCAGTTAATTTTTATTATTTGACTCTTCATGATACAACCGGGAAAAGTGAGTAAATAGGCTCTCTGCTGATTCATCTGGACATTAACTCTTAAGACAATCTCTTTTTTTATTTTCAGACCAGCAAACACACATAAATATACAGCATGTTTAGAGTTTCTCATATTGTGTTCAAGCTAAAGAAGTACTATATACAACACTGTAGTCTACTCTCCCTCCAGACTCACAGCAGCACCTGCAAGACATGGTCATGTAATCCAGCACAACTCACACTACAGCAGAGTGCTGTTGTGTTTGGTCAGTGTGTATGTGTGTGACATATTGGCCATGAAACAAATGAATCCCTTTCTCAGTCGCCTTTCATCAGGGGTTCAGAAGATTCCCCTGACAACAAGGCTTTCATCTTTTTTTCTAGCTTAATGGTGAGAAACACACCAAAAATCCACACTTTATGGGCAAAAACACACTTGTGTGGATCAAAAACGCACGCGCACACACACACTTGATGTGTCCCCAAAGGCTTACCAGGTTCAATTTAGTGTTTTTTGCTTTGTGTGGCAATTATATCATCAGAGCATGAATAGAAAAACTAACATTAAAACCTGGAATGCATGACTTTTGCCCAGCTTTTGACCCAATTTAGAGTCTGGACGAGTCCATGCTAGATGTCAGAGCCTTTCTTCAGATTTTGGGCAGTTGGAGTTAAAGTGTATGATGGGCACAGATATTTTTTAGCTTCACTCCATGATTCCATCCAGTTGAAAGACATTGAAAATGAATAATATGTTGAGCTGATTTTAGAAGACATATCATAGTGACATATGATAATGTATGATGTGCTTTACTTAATGTGTTAGTTCAAAAATGTTGACCATAATGGATGTGCTCAGTTTATGTGCATTGATCATTTGTATATGTAAAATTGAAGATTAAATTAAATCTGTTCATTCTATAAAGCCTCTTCAGTAGACTTCAGTAGATTCATATGGATTTCATTTACATAAAGATTTCTTCTATTCATCTCTTGATGAACCTTCTGAAAATAAGAAATTCGAAGAAATTTAAAAATCACCAAACCAGGACAGAAAGCTCTCAGGTTTCATTAAAAA
>NW_015505755.1:795972-807309 GCF_001515645.1 Sinocyclocheilus grahami
AGTTTCACAATTTGAGTTGAATTACTGAAATAAATGAACTTTTCCACGACATTCTAATTTATTGAGATGCACCTGTATATCTATAATATATATGTTTGTTTTCATCTGTCACGCATCTCCTAGCAATTAAGTGCATGTTTCTTTGTGTTTGCTAAGTTCAGAAAGTCTGGGGGTGTGTGATACCTCAGCCGTTTAGCATATTATGCCTGGTTCTTCTATGTAACGTACAAAACACAATGGAAGGCACATGACTTAAAACGCTTTAAATACAAAAGAAATCCATAAAAGGTTATTATCAACCTTCAGTCTACAAATATCAGCAAAAATTACACTTTCAAAAATCAACCACAAATTACAGTATCCGTTTATATAGATCAGACAGGCATAATTTTAAAGGCTAGTATTATGCATAAAGCACATGGGCACCTAGTCTCTCTGCAGAGGTCTGTCACATGCTATTGGCAAGCTCCCTGACCAAAGTACAAACACTGTACACAGTAGCCTTAAAATGCACATACAAACTATACACATCCTTGAGTATAATGCATTAGTGACAGATTTGAAAACTGACATTTAAAATCTCATATTAATCTGCATCTGTATATCACTGAATTATGAAATGTAACAATATCTGAATCAAAAACATCTCAAACATCAAGCAAAGTATAACACAACACTAAAATCCAATCCGGTATAAACATAATTATTTTAAAGGCTGCAAGCAAATACCATAAACAACAACAAAAAAAACATCACTGCTGATTAACTGGATGTGCATTTAAAAACAAACCTACTGTGATAAGAGCTTATCAGTTACTGAGGCGACAGTATCACAAGCACCTGAAGTGTGAGAGAGGAGCAGAACTCTACCAGAAAACAGGAAGTAATGACAGGGATTAAAGTCTCTGTGGAGACAGCATGATAGGCAGTGCGACTGTAAAGCTTGAGTCTGTGAATATAGTTGTATGTATGTATGTATGTATGTATGTATGTATGTGTGTATGTACAGTGATGTGAAAAAGTGTTGGCCCCCTTCCTGATTTCTTATTTTTTTGCATGTTTGTCACACTTTAATGTTTCAGATCATCAAACAAATTTAAATATTAGTCAAAGATAACACAAGTGAACACAACATGCAGTTTTTAAATTAAGGTTTTTATTATTAAGTTAATATAATATAGTATACTAATATTTAAATTTGTTTGATGATCTGAAACATTAAAGTGTGACAAACATGCAAAAAAATAAGAAATCAGGAAGGGGACCAACACTTTATATATATATATATATATACACACACACACACACACACACACACTGCCTTTCAAAAGTTTGTGATCAGTAAGATCTTTCATGTTTTTTAAAGAAGTCTCTTATGCTCATCAATGCTGCATTTATTTGATCAAACCACAGAAAAAATACAGAAAAAAATTATATTGTGAAATAATTTAAAATAATGGTTTTCTATTTTAATATACAGTGCCTTGCGAAAGTATTCATTTTTTTTTTTCACGTTTTGTTATGTTGCTGCCTTATGTTAAACTGCTTTAAATGACTTTTTTTCCACATCAATCTACACTCCATACACCATAATGTTAAAGCAAAAAAACAGGTTATAAACATATTCGCAAATTTATTAAAAATAAAAAAATTTAAATGATTCCATTGCGTAAATATTCATACCCTAATATAGTTTGCGCTCACTGTTGTAAACGGAAGCAGCTCCGGGAGGATGACGTATGAGGTCAGCGTTGCGCATGCGCCGCTCAGAAGTGACGAACACGGAAGCGCAGGGGAGAGATCAAAACAAAACAACAGTCACAAATTATAAATACAAAATGAGGATTTGTAAAGAAGAATGTCGGAGGATTTTGATATAAGCCAAGAGGAGACTGGTGTTCCTTTGCTAAAGTAAGGAAACTTTGATTCCTTTGCTCCTGTTAACAAACGTTGGTTTTCACGAGACTCACCGGCGCATGCGCAACGCTGAACTCATACATCATCCTCCCGGAGCTGCTTCCGTGTACAACAGTGAGCAAAAGCTAGATTAAATTGATTATTACGTTTTAAATATGGCTATTTTTCTTACAAAAACTCATCGATTCGCTACAGGAGGACTTGTCGCAACAGGACAACACCCGCTGAGTGGCATTAAACAGCTTGGAAGATCAAAGACAATTTTTTATATAACTCCGACTGGATTCGTCTGAAAGAAGAAATGTAACCCTTATGTTAAAGGGTTAGTTCACCCAAAAATTTAAATTAGCCCATAAATTACTAACCCCCGAGGCATCCTAGGTGTATATTACATACACCTAGGATGCCTCGGGGTGAGTAATTTATGGGCTAATTTAAATTTTTGGGTGAACTAACCCTCTAACATAAGGCAGCAACATAACAAAACATAAAAAAATGAAGGGGGTATGAATACTTTCGCAAGGTACTGTACATCAAAATATAATTTATTTCTGTGGTGGCAAAGCTGAAATTTCATCAGTCATTACTCCAGTCTTCAGTGTCACATGATCCTTCAGAAATCTTTCAGATATCACTTTTTATTCATTAAAGAATCCTGAAAAAAAAAGTATTACAGGTTCCAAAAAAAATAATAAGCAGCACAACGGTTTCCAACATTGATAATAAATCAGCATATTAGAATGATTCCTGAAAGATCATGTGACACTGAAGACTGCAGTAATGGCTGCTGAAAATTCAGCTTTGAATCACAGAAAGAAATTATATTTCAAAGTATATTAAAATAGAAAACTGTTATTTTAAATTGCAATAATATTTAAAAAAAAAAATTCAAATAAACGCAGATGAGCATAAGAAACTTCTTTAAAAACATTAAAAGTCTTATTGTATATACAGTATATATTAGGACTGTCAATGTTAACGCATTAACACATGCGATTAATTATACAATCTTTAACGTGTTCAAATAATTTAACGCAATTAATGCAAAATTACTGAAGCACAATTTCTAATCTAACCCTTTAAACCAATTTCGCTTCTCTGTTTGCAAATCAGATCATTTTAAGCCACTAAACGCCGGGAAAGTTTCACATTTCCCTGAAGGGCATGGGTCTTTGAGAGCCCCAAAATAGATACAAACATCAATGTCAACACACACAGACACACATTCACAGAATTATGTTGAGAGACTCTGGCATTGTGTGAACAGCAGGGCTCTTTAAACGCAACATCAGGGAATGCACCTACTCATTGTAACCCCTGACACAAAGTGTCACAGCTGTCAGTATGTCTCACATCTAGGAGACAAAGCACCACTAATCCCATCTCTAGCTCAAACATGAGTCAACGGTGTATATGAGGACAAAAGCAGAAACCATCCAACATGCACATAAATGAGACATTTCCTCGCATAACCTTTCCCTTTGTGTGTGCGTCAATGACAATAATGATGTCCAAGACAATAAAATTCAGAAATCATTTAAAAATCTAATTTAAAAACACATGTGCCTTCTTAAAATTATAATCTTTGTATTCAGTTTTGTTTTCAGACATTTTTAGGAGAAAAAAACGCTAGGGTTACTCCATTTGATATGATCAATGTGTCTTTTCATAAATAGGACAAAAAAAGACCACCGTGTTGTTAATATACATCTACTGAAATTTTAGTTAATGAATAAGAAAAAAAAAATATTTTTTTTTGCTGAACAAGAGTCAAAGGCCCTGTCCCAAATCACACCCTAAACCCTTGCAGGCTTCCTCTGAGTCCACACTTTTGTGACGTAACCGTAGAAGTCTGTTGCGGAGCTCAAAGCGGCCGCAAAGGGAAAGGTAAAAGGATGAATGGGACACCCTACAGTCTCGTGAAGTCAACAGACACACGCATGTGGCGGCAATTGTAAGTCTGCAAGACCACAAGTGCACATGAAGTAGGCCATTTGGGACAGGGCCACTCTCACAACCTCTTGCTGTTCAGATAAAGGGCTCAGCCCTCCATAAATCCAGAAAAAAATTGATTCCTATTGCACGTTTTTATCACTACGGAGAAAACTCACCATACTTTGCATGCCTGAAGGATTTGTGACTAATGGAAATCAGATAAATCACCGAATTGATAGAATGTCTGGATAGAAGTGAGATTTGCTTTATTCAAAATGTTGGACCTACAACTACTAGAAAAAAAAATGAATTTTGATACATGACATTTTACAAAAATGAAATAATTTAACGCAATTAATGCAAAATTACTGAAGCACAATTTCTAATCTAACCCTTTAAACCAATTTCGCTTCTCTGTTTGCAAATCAGATCATTTTAAGCCACTAAACGCCGGGAAAGTTTCACATTTCCCTGAAGGGCATGGGTCTTTGAGAGCCCCAAAATAGATACAAACATCAATGTCAACACACACAGACACACATTCACAGAATTATGTTGAGAGACTCTGGCATTGTGTGAACAGCAGGGCTCTTTAAACGCAACATCAGGGAATGCACCTACTCATTGTAACCCCTGACACAAAGTGTCACAGCTGTCAGTATGTCTCACATCTAGGAGACAAAGCACCACTAATCCCATCTCTAGCTCAAACATGAGTCAACGGTGTATATGAGGACAAAAGCAGAAACCATCCAACATGCACATAAATGAGACATTTCCTCGCATAAAGAAACTTCTTTAAAAACATTAAAAGTCTTATTGTATATACAGTATATATTAGGACTGTCAATGTTAACGCATTAACACATGCGATTAATTATACAATCTTTAACGTGTTCAAATAATTTAACGCAATTAATGCAAAATTACTGAAGCACAATTTCTAATCTAACCCTTTAAACCAATTTCGCTTCTCTGTTTGCAAATCAGATCATTTTAAGCCACTAAACGCCGGGAAAGTTTTCAGTCCAATGATCCAGTAAACGAATGCATTCAAAAAATCCATCCAAAACAGCACTAATATAAAGGAAAACAAGCTGATTACATCAGAGATGGCAGAGAGAACAGAGACTCACATTGTGTTTTCAGGGAATTATCCATTCCAGTGTGTTTCGCTTTAAAACACAAGCCTTGTCATATTCTGAAGAGTGAAAGCCCTTGATAAACGGAACATCAAAACATCCCACCGCTTTATGGCAGGTGATACGCAAAACACATTTCTCATCTGGACAACCAGCATCTCACTAGTAAAGTTTTGATGGATGAAGAATGCAATCAAGGTAAATATAGAAATTTCCATAACTTGTAAAGATTTAATTATTTTTTAATTCATAAAATCGAATCAATCTAATTAATAATGTTTAATTAATTGCAGTCATTTCAAAATCACAATTTTAAAACTTCTTGAATTTTTCCAGGTTTGCTATGACAGTGGAAGCCCTGTACTAAACTACTGTAGATCCACCCAGAGAGAGGGTGTTTTGCTCAAGGAGATCACAGTTTGTCCCAGTATGACAGAACACATTTCCCTGAAGGGCATGGGTCTTTGAGAGCCCCAAAATAGATACAAACATCAATGTCAACACACACAGACACACATTCACAGAATTATGTTGAGAGACTCTGGCATTGTGTGAACAGCAGGGCTCTTTAAACGCAACATCAGGGAATGCACCTACTCATTGTAACCACTGACACAAAGTGTCACAGCTGTCAGTATGTCTCACATCTAGGAGACAAAGCACCACTAATCCCATCTCTAGCTCAAACATGAGTCAACGGTGTATATGAGGACAAAAGCAGAAACCATCCAACATGCACATAAATGAGACATTTCCTCGCATGACCTTTCCCTTTGTGTGTGCGTCAATGACAATAATGATGTCCAAGACAATAAAATTCAGAAATCATTTAAAAATCTAATTTAAAAACACATGTGCCTTCTTAAAATTATAATCTTTGTATTCAGTTTTGTTTTCAGACATTTTTAGGAGAAAAAAACGCTAGGGTTACTCCATTTGATATGATCAATGTGTCTTTTCATAAATAGGACAAAAAAAGACCACCGTGTTGTTAATATACATCTACTGAAATTTTAGTTAATGAATAAGAAAAAATATATATATTTTTTTGCTGAACAAGAGTCAAAGGCCCTGTCCCAAATCACACCCTAAACCCTTGCAGGCTTCCTCTGAGTCCACACTTTTGTGACGTAACCGTAGAAGTCTGTTGCGGAGCTCAAAGCGGCCGCAAAGGGAAAGGTAAAAGGATGAATGGGACACCCTACAGTCTCGTGAAGTCAACAGACACACGCATGTGGCGGCAATTGTAAGTCTGCAAGACCACAAGTGCACATGAAGTAGGCCATTTGGGACAGGGCCACTCTCACAACCTCTTGCTGTTCAGATAAAGGGCTCAGCCCTCCATAAATCCTAAAATCCAGAAAAAAATTGATTCCTATTGCACGTTTTTATCACTACGGAGAAAACTCACCATACTTTGCATGCCTGAAGGATTTGTGACTAATGGAAATCAGATAAATCACCGAATTGATAGAATGTCTGGATAGAAGTGAGATTTGCTTTATTCAAAATGTTGGACCTACAACTACTAGAAAAAAAAAAGAATTTTGATACATGACATTTTACAAAAATGAATTGTTTGTGTATTTACATTTATATTGAATATGTATTTATTTATTGCTGTAAATATTCAAATTCAGACTGTAAATAAATAAATACATATAAATAAATGGGTCAAAATGTATCTGGAAACAAGAAAAATGAAGGGGGGAGGCAACAATTCTCAAAATTCTTGAAATTTATAAATCAAAGAAAAATCTCGACCAAGGGTGCATCAGGTACTCGCAGGCGTAACTATGGGTGCTCCAGAAAGGGAACAAAATGTACAAAATATTAAGTGGATCCTGTTAAAAAAAACAACAACAACACCCTGACGAAGGCCTGCTTGGGCTGATACGCGTTGGTGTTTTTTTAATATGTAGCCCTTTCTTAGAATAAAGGCTTTTTACCTCGCTGACTATGCAAGTGCCTGGACATGGATTTTTTTGTTGTTGTTGTTGTTGTTGTTGTTGTTGTATAACTGGATCCACTTATTATTTTGTATTCTTTAAATTTAGTTATATAAACAATCTAAATAAAAGATGCATAACATTAAACTGACATCATATTTTGAGACTATTTTTATTACAACAGAAATATCAGCGTTTATAGGAGGGCCTTCAAATGTTGTCTTGGACAAAGGTGGGTGTTAAGAGTCAAAAATGCTAAGAACTGCTGCAGTAGATGAAAATTAAACCAACTACTCAAGATTAGGTTTAAGAGTATATTATTAAACTGTAAAGTTCATTTCATTTACTTACATACAGTAGTTTTCTATACCTGATGGATAACACTAACTGCTGCTTACAGCTTTATTTGCTTAAAGGGTTAGTTCACCAAAAAATGAAAATTCTGTCATTAATTACTCACCCTCATGTCGTTTCAAACCCGTAAGACCTTGGTTCATCTTCGGAACACAACTTAAGATATTTTTGATGCAATCTGAGAGCTGTCTGACCCTGCATAGACAGCAATACAACAGAAATGTTCCCAAGTCCAGAAACGTAGCAAGGAGATCTGTAAAATAATCCATGTGGCATCAGTGGTTCAACCGTAATTATACGAAGCTACGAGAATACTTTTTGTGCGCAAAAGACGTAGGAAACAGATCCGGCGTGACGCAGCTGACACAGAACAGCATACGTTGTTTACAGGGTGATGTGGAGGAGATGAATTGTTGAATAAAGTCCTTTTTTTTTTTTTGGCGCACAAAAAGTATTCTCGTAGCTTCGTATAATTGCAGATGAACCACTGATGCCACATGGATTATTTTACAGACATCCTTGCTACGTTTCTGGACTTGGGAACATTTCAGCTGCGTAGCTGTCTATGCAGGGTCAGACAGCTCTCAGATTCCATCAAAAATATCTAAATTTGTAGAATTTAGAATTAGAAAATAATGCTCCAGTAATATGAGGAGAAATAAGAGGGGCGTTTTGTCTTCTGCTCGTCTGGATTATAAATGGCACGTGGTTTGCCACAGAATTAATTTTTTTCAGATAAAACATTCCTTTGAAATAACAGCGGCAAAGCAGCTAAACAAAATTTTCTCCAAGTTATTAAGAGCATGTATATTTATTGTTGAATTTAATCCTAAGTTTAGTGTTATGATACAGATCTGTGGATCTCTGACTTGTATAACTGGAGATGAGCACAGGACAGATGCTTTGCAAGGTCTGATGTACTGATTTTTGAAACGGCACGAGTCTTAATTGCAGACTGCTGCCATAAGGTCTGCAGGTCAACCCGTTTTCATTATGCTTGTGTATGTTTTGCTTCTACAGCGCTGCTTTTTAGAGCAAGCTAAATATTTCACTTTATCCACCACTGCCATCACTTATCTGCCTCAATGCACACTTTACATTTAAATTTACACTTATGCATTTGGCACAAACTCACTTTTATTAAAAGCACCTGCATTGCATTTCAAGGTGTTCTGTTTGTTTGTTTTTTCTTTTTCTTTTTTTAAATCAATGTGTGCATTCCCTGGGTGTTACATGACACGTCCCACTGACTAGAAATATTAAAAGTAATGAAATAAAGCAATGCTGTTGATGATGTTGCACTATTTAAAATTGTTGTTACGTTATTATATTTCAGTACCAGTATAGGAGTTTAAATATCCTGAAACCCCCTATTTTAGCATCAGATTTTTTTGTGGCTCTCACCACAGTTTTAAAAAATGCTTAAAAAGTGGGTGTGGTAACAAATGCACACTGCAATTCACACTGCAGTGAATGCAACAAAATGAACAAATATATTACACAAGTCCTGTGACAACTATAATGTAATGCACAAATACATTCACCGGCCACTTTATTAGGTGCACCTGTTCAAGTGCTCGGTAACCAAGCAATGGGAAGAAAGGAGATTTTGAATGTGGCATGGTTGTTGTTGCCAGATGGGCTGGTCTGAGAATTTCAGAAAATTCTGATTTTCACGTACAACCATTTCTAGGGTTTACAGGGAATGGTCCAAAAACATAATTATGGTTAACAACATTTCTGTGGGCTGCTCATAATGCCGGATGGTAGGGGCAGAATGTGGTCCAAACAACATGAATGCAAGAATCCATCCTGACTTATATCAATGGTTCAGGTTGGTGGTGGTGGTGTAATGGTGTGGGGGACATTTTCTTGGAACACTTTGGACCTCTTCAGTACCAAATGAGCATTGTTTGAACACCACAGCCTACCTGAGTATTGTTGCTGACCATGTCCATCCCTTTATGACCAGCAGAATAACCCATCATGTCACAAAGCTCAAATCATCTTAAACTGGTTTCCTTAACATGACAATTAGTTCACTATACTTAAATGGCCTCCACAGTCACCAGATATCAATCCAATTGAGCATCTTTGGGATATGGTGGAATTGGAGGTTTGCATCATGGATGTGCAGCTGACAAATCTGCAGCAACTGTGTGATGCCATCATGTCATTAAGGAACAAATGGTGCTTTTCCACTGCATGGTACGGCTCGCTTGGCTCAGTTTGCATTTCCACTAGAGGTCTACACGGAGGACCCGAGACCCGGGATCCGTACGGGTTCGGGACTATATTTTAAATGGTCAGCCGGGTCCGGGTCGGGTCCCAATCTATTACTTCGGGTCTCGGGTCTGTTTAACATTGCGTGTAAATACCAGAGTCGATCAGACTCAGAGAACACCCGGACGTTATCAGAGTCAGTCAGCGCTGTGCATGTGTTTATGCATAATACCCGCCAATGCTCTACGTTGGCTGGCCACAAACAACTTGACCTGCGCTCAAACACTGTAGCTTGTTCATGTGGTTAACATCATGTCGAGAAGATGCTGTGAAAGTAAATTTGTTTTATTTTCACTTCCCAAAGATGAGGCTGCAAAGAATCAGTGGTTAAAATAAATTTTTTTCCACTGTACCACAGCAGTACAATGCCAGTCTTTTTGTTTGTTTCCGTCATTTTACTGACAACTGCTTCTCTAATCTCAGGGAGTTCAACACGGGATTCACAAAACGCTTGCTCTTGAAAGATGGCTCAGTACACAGTTTATTTGAACCAGCTGGCTCTACTGAATCACAATCTGTAAGCATGATAAGTAATAGATTTTTATATTTTCTATGTAGTGTTCAAAATACGGAACTATGGCAATGGGCGTATCGCTTCCGACACACGCTGTACGCGGTAAACCAATCACAACAGACTGGGCCATCTGACCAATCAGAGCAGAATAGGCTCACGGAATGCCTAGTTCACACTACAGGATTTTAAGCCCGATTTGCAAGTTAATGAACTCACCTACAAGTCGGGCTGTGATCGGGGGAAAATCAGCGGGTGATCAGCGCTCGGCAATCTTTATGTGTGAACTACTCAATGACACATCAAAGAGGCTCGCTGACGCGTCGCCGATGCCTCGTAGACCCCAAAGAATATCTAGCATGCCAAATATCTGGACCGGTCGGCCGACTCGACATCACAAGCTACAGCCAATGAGAGAGCAAAGCATTAGTTGAGATCAGCGGAAGAAAAACAGCAGCAGCAATAATGACTTTAAGAAAAGTTTGGAAACAAGAAATGGAGCAAACTTTTTCAGAACAGATGATCACACAAACAGCTTGCAGCACTAATTTCTTCTCAACATTCATTTTCAAATAAACAACTCCTGTTTCACTTGTTGTTTTGCATCATTCCTGTTGAACTTCTCGCGTGGGTTTTTGTGACAAAACGTGGTTTGGGGACCGTGTAGAGTCGTTGAGTGACAGAGTTGTTGTTAGCTGTAGTGCATCATTTACGCAGTGTCACGTAGTGTGAACACCACAACGACTTCAAGACAGAAATCAAGTCATGTAGTCTGAACAGCACAGCGATCTGCCGACGTTTTAAGTCGTGTAGTGTGAACTAGGCTGAAAGGAGGGGTTTAGAGAGACTGAATCTTTGAACTGCTTCGAATGAATCGTTTGAGAATTGTTGGAAAATTAGGTGATATTAAAGGGGTCATATGATGCGATTTCAAGTTTTCCTTTCTCTTTGGAGTGTTACAAGTTGATTGTGCATATATAAGATCCCTGAAGTTGCAAAGACTAAAGTCTCAAAACCAAAGAGATATTCTTTATCAAAGTTAAGACTCTGCCACGCCCCCCTAAAACGGCTCGTTCTAACATGCCCCCACATATCTACCTCACTATGTGGAAATATTTGCATAATGCGGCCAAATGTGTACGCAAAGAAAGAAGGCGTGGTTTCATTTAGGAATCTTTAAGATTACTTACAACAGAACAGCAAGGCATTTTATGGACGACCGTTTCGTGAACCTAGGAGAGGAGGT